>NC_134359.1:284439893-284602393 GCF_048569485.1 Anomaloglossus baeobatrachus | reverse complement strand
TGCAATTGTGCCTCAGACCACCGCCATGAATAGAGAATTTTATCTAAACCTCCTCCAAGAGCAGCTTCTCCCAACCATCCAGGAGCAATTTGGTGAGGGACAATGCTTTTTCCAGCATGATGGCGCACCATGTCACAAGGCAAAAGTGATAACTAAGTGGCTCGGAGAGCAAAACATTGCAATTTTGGACTCATGGCCAGGAAGCTCCCCAGATCTTAATCCCATCGAGAACCTGTGGTCAAAACTCAAAAAGCAGGTGGACAAACACAAAGACCTAAATTATGATAAACTCCAAGCCCTGATTAAAGAAGAATGGGCTGCCATCAGTCTGGATTCGGCCCAGAAGCTGATATCCAGCATGCCGGAGCGAATTGCCGAAGTCTTAAAAAATAAGGGTCAACGCTGTAAATATCCAGTCATTGCAGAAAATTGATTTATTTGTCAATAAAACTTTAATTCTTTCAGTATACCATAGAAAGGACCTGAGCAAACTGGTCCTCAGTATTTGGGTGAATATAATGGCACAGGGAGCTGTTTGCTCCTTGCACCATCATTCTGTTGGGCGTCTGAGTCTTGCGCAGCAGGAATGATGTCAAGATATTGTGCCTGCTGTGCAGAGCCTCAGTCCTCATTCTGCAGAGCAGTGCATTGGGGAAATGGTACAAGGGGAGGTTTGTTTTTTTGGTCAGTACTTTGGTTAGCTGTTCCTGAGCATATACAGATGGAAGAACAGGCGGTATGATTTACTACATTAATATTCATTTATATAGCGCTATTAATTCCACAGCACTTTACATACATTGGCAACACTGTCCCCATTGGGGCTCACAATCTAGAGTCCCTATCTGTATGTTTTTGGGGTGTGGGAGGAAACCGGAGAACCCAGAGGAAACCCACGCAAACACGGGGAGAACATACAAACTCCTTGCAGATGGTGTCCTTGGTGGGATTTGAACCCAGGATCCCAGCGCTGCAAGGCTGCAGTGCTAACCACTGAGCCACCACCAGACTGTAGTGCTAACCACTGAGCCACCAGCAGTAAATTGGGGTTATTAGCGGCTACTGAGTTACTATGAGCTCTGATATATTAGTATCTTCAGCAGATGTAGAGGTTGGCCACTATAACAATGATGGCCTACAATTAGGCTAGGTAATGGCTGATCATCCGTGGTCAGACACACAGCACCCCTGCTGATCAGCTGCTCGTGGTGATGGCCGCGGCGGCAGCAGGTAGCCTCCCGGTGATGGCGGCGGCAGCAGGTAACCGGAAATGCTCAGTCCTATAGCTGCTTTAACAAATAGTGACCAGGTTACTGCATTATTACTATTCCTGTATATAAGAGCCCAGGCCGCTGTGTAGAACATAATCACTTTATAATACTCTCCAAAGGGGCGGTGCGGTGCAGACTGGTCGGATGGGGGACTCCATTCTCCGGATCCGGCTCCTCTTTTGGCCATCTTTGTCCTCCTGAAGCCTGGGTGCATGACGTGTCCTACGTCATCCACACTAGCCAGCATTGAGGTCCTGCGCAGGCGCACTACAATACTTTGATCTGCCCTGCTTAGGACCTCAAACCCGGCCTGTGTGGATGACGTAGGACGCGTCATGCACCCAGGCTTCAGAAGGAGGAGGACAAAGATGGCCGAAAGAGAAGGCGCCGGATCTGGAGAACGAAGACACCCATCCGACAAGTCCGTACACACCGTACCAACAGTTTAGGTATTATAAAGTCATTTTTACGTTATACACAGCGGCCTGGGCTCTTATATGCAGTATTCTAGCATGCTGTATATAAGAGCCAGCTGGTGGTGGCCGCAGCTTATAGTCACCAAAACTGGTGATAGGTTCCTTTTAACATGTTAATTATTTGCTATCGAGCAGTATGGAGTTGTTTGTTTGGGTTTCTAAACTTTTGGCTTTAAGGCTAGTTTCACACTTGCGTTGAACGGTATCCGTTGCATTGCGTTGTGTGACGGATGCAACAGATGTGTTGCATTTAGTGGCACAACGGATCGTACAAAACAACGGAATCTGCTTTTTTTTTTTTTTTTCTTTACAGTTTTTTTTTATTGGTGGCAGACGATTGTTCACAATCAGCTGATCGCTCACAGCAGCCGGTCGCCGGGTGATCAGCTGATCGTTCGTCCGCCGAGAATGTGTGTGTGTGGGGGGGGGGGCGCAGTGCGGGGTGGGTGGAGCCGAGCGGGGCCATGGTGCTGAGGATGTCAGTGCTGTGGGGATGCATGGCTGGGGACGTGTGTGTACATGCGGAGTGTGGGAGGGGGCGGAGCCGAGCGGGGAAGTGTCAGGCTCCCTGCACACGTAGCCAGGATAAAGATCGGGTAACTAAGCAAAGCACTTTGCTTGGTTACCCGATATTTACCTTGGTTACCAGCGTATACCGCTTAGCGCTGGCTCCTTGCACATGTAGCCAGGGTCAATATTGGGTAAGTAGGCAAAGCGCATTGCTTAGTAACCCGATGTGTACCCTGGTTACGTGTGCAGGGAGCCAGAGAGAGCATGCGCAGCAAAATCCTAAGGATTCCGCTGCTCAAAAAACGTTACATGCTGCGTTCCTTTCGCCTGGCGGAAGCAACGCATCGTCCATCACTCGCAATCCGTCGTCCTTACAAGTCTATGGGAGGCAGCGGGATCCGTTAACGGATTCCGCTGTTTTCCAAAACGGCGGATTGCAACTGAAGGAAAACAACGCAAGTGTGAAACTAGCCTAACTGTACACACTCAACATCGAAATTGCAACACCAAGAAGGCCCAGCTGTAGGGTTAGGCAACTCGAAACGGAATCAGGTGTCAAGAAGATCTGCAAATCACATTTTCAAGCCCCTCCTGTGACGTCCCTGATGTGCTCCATAGGAGACAAGTCTGGAGACGCTGCAGCCATTGGAGAATATTTAGGGAACAGGCGGCTCACAGCAGCAGGAGCAACACGCAGCCTGGCATTGCTGTGTTGAAAGAAAGCTCCTGGGACATGAAGAAAGGGCCACACCATGGGAAATGTATTTTTTTTTCTTCTTTTAACCCCTTAGTGACGAGGACAAATTAAAAATCTGACACATCACTTTATGATGTATAACTCTGGAATGTGTCATCACATCCCAGTGATTTTGAGATTTTTTTTGTGATACATTGTATTTTGTTAATGGTAAATTTTAAGTAGATATGTTTTGCATTTAATTATAAAAATATCAAATTCTAAAAATATATTTTTAAAAATTTGCAATTTTCAATCTTTGAATGATTATCGCACCAAATAGTTAATAAATTACATTTCCCATATGTCTACCTTACATGAACACCATTTGTCAAAGATCCTTTAATTTTCCTGGGGTGTTAGAAGGTTTAAAAATGTAGCAACAATTTTCTTTTATATTTTCAAGGAAATGTACAAAATTTATTTTTCTTGGGACCTATTTGCTTTTGAAGTGGCTTCAAGGGGCCTATAGCTTGGAAGAAAAACAAAATGAATGCAAAATTGCATGGCAGGAATGAAAAAAAAATATATATATTTTTACCACAATCATGATCTCCGAATGGGGATTGGGTTATCGAGGGAACCACCACACGCTTGTTAACAGTCTAGATGAGGTAGTCACTATTTACAGCAGCATCTAAGGGGTACTTCTCACATAGCGAGATCGCTGCTGAGTCACGGTTTTTGTGACGCAGCAGTGACCTCATTAGCGATCTGGCCCCTGCTGTGAAATCGCTGCTCCGTTACACACAGTGCTGGTTCATTTTTTGGATGTTGCTCTCCCGCTGTGAAGCACACATCACTGTGTTTGACAGCGAGTGAGCAACGATCTGAATGTGCAGAGAGCAGGGAACCGGCGTCTGTAAGCTGCGGACGCTGGTAACCAAAGTACACATCGGGTAACTAAGCAAAGCGCTTTGCTTAGTAACCCGATGTGTATCCTGGCTACGAGTGCAGGGAGCCAGCGCTAAGCGGTGTGCGTTGGTAACCAGGGTAAATATCAGGTAAGCAAGCAAAGCATTTTGCTTAGTTACCTGATATTTACCTTGGTTACCAAGCTCAGCATCGTTTCCACGAGTCGCTGGTGAGATCTGCCTGACTGACAGCTCACCAGCGAGCATGTGGTGACACACCAGCGATCCTGACCAGGTCATATCGTGGTCGGAATCGCTGGTACGTCGTTTAGTGAGACGGTACCCTAAGGGGTTAATTGGCCATGGTAAGTGACAACACGCATTGTGACTGATGCAGCAGCATGTCAGCTATAGTAGACAGTTGACAGGTACTGCATTTTCACCCATTTGGGGATGCTATTCTTTTATAACTAAGGTCCGTAAAAAGGCATATTGCTGGTCTCCTGTCAGGTGCATTATGCACCCAGAACCACGGGCAGTTCTGGGTGCATACTGCTTATCCTTGCCTGACTATCCCTGTATACACTAGCATAGATAAAGGGGTCTTTAGAAAAAGTATTTCTAAAGATCCTTTATTATATTCTAATGAGGCCAGCGACTAGTCTCAAAGGCATTAGTTCCCTTGGCTAGTCACGCCCCCTGTACGTGTGCTAAAAAGCTAATGAATGCGCAGAGGCATGGTCGCTCTCACCTCTGCTGCCACTGCTGGATTTCAGCTCAGTGCGCATGATCAGAACATCACAGATTTCCGATCATGCGCACTATACCTTACTGAAGCAGGGACGTGTACACCCGGCTTCATAGTGCGCATGACTGGAAGTTTGGGGACGTTTTGAGACTAAATCCAACTTCGGGCGCGGTGGCATCAGAAAGCGGTAAAATTGACCATGTCTCTGACGCTGCGCATTCATTAGCATGTTAGCACGCCTCCAGGGGTGTGCTTACATGCTAAGGGGGCCGACTAGCCAAGGGAAATAACGCCTTTGTGACTAGTCACGGCCTCATTAGCATATAATGAAGGATCTTTAGAAATGGAGATCTTTAGAAAAGGTATGCTACTAGATAGGACGGTTAGGCAGAGATTAGCAATATACACCCAGAACTGCTCGTGGGTCTGGGTGCATAATGCACCTGACAGGTTCACTTTAAAAGCAAAAAAAAATAAAATTTGGCACATCCTATGGTGTGGCCATTTCTCCATAAGCTTTTTTTTTTTTCTTTTCTGCAACACAACAATGCCAAGCTGCATGTTACTTTTGGCGCTGTGAGCAGCTGTGGCGCCCCTGACCCGGTCAGGCACCACTGAGTACTGCATCCATGCTGGGACAGTACTTCCAGGTAATCCTAAGGGCCAGAATGAGGTGTGTACGCACAGACACATCACAACCAGTTCTCCCACACCATTAGATGGGACCGTTGGGTAGTAGAGAGGGCTAGCGTATAATTATTATCAATGGGTGCAGCAGAGGAGCTGAGAGCTAAAGTGCAGAGGCTGTCAGGAAAGGAGCGGAGCGAGCCAGTCTGGTAGTGGTGAGCGGCGGTTGCTAGGAGACGCAGACGCGCACACACTAGTCAGACCTTGCGCGGTGTAGTGATAGTGGGGAAGAACGGTCATCGAGTGAGGATGCTGAAAAGGTTCTCTGATGATTAGGCACGTACGGGGAACAGGTCCCTAGAGTAGACTAAACTATCTGCTAAACCTGCTGGTGAGGGGAACTACAAGTACCTCACCAACCACACAGAGTCCGAGCCTCAGCAGCAACGCAGAGACCCATAAGGAGACAGAGCCAGAAGCCATCTCACCTGGTCCACGCTGCCGGCAAACAGGCCACAAAGGGAGAAAAGGCAGTAGCGACTCCCTGGATAGACCCCCATGGTACTTCAGGTCAGGGGGTTATCCGAACACAGAAGTACTAGGAAGGCGAGCTAACCTGTTACCCTCAGACTGGCCCGAAGGAGCTCCTGGTCCTACCTGGTTCATCACAGCAACGCCCGGGTCAGCTTACCATAACATCTGACTGAGTAAAAATCAGTTAGGCCGGAGTCACACTTGCGAGTGCCTCACGTGTAACTCGCACGAGTCTCTCATTGAATCACCAGGCACGGCCGCACACTCTCCGGACGGGAGCGGGTCTGTTGCATGTATCTCTATGCAGCTGAGATGCTCCTGTCTGGAGAGTGTGTGGCCGGGCCGGGTGATTCAATGAGAGACTTGCACGAGATACAAGCGAGGCACTCGCAAGTGTGACTCCGGCCTTAAATGACTTTTGGACGCTGCCTGAGTTATTCTGGGACCCGTTATTCTACACACCTGAACCCCTGGGGCCTGCCTCACTCACAGGAGCCCACACCATCTGACTGCAGACCCAGACGCTCATAAAATCTGCAGTGGCAGTCATCCATATCCCTGACCGCAAGCCGTGAGTGGCGTCACGACACGTAAATAAAATCTGACATACCTGTTTGCCATATACAGAAGAAGCCCTGTGACATCCTTGAAGCTGGATCGGTATCCCTTGGGCGACACACATCCTGTGCCCTAAATGATCTCCAATGGCTGCAGCGTCTCCAGACTTGTCTCCTATTGAGCCCATCAGGGATGTCATTGGTCTGTAATTACACAGGAGCTGCCAGCAGAGGATCTTGTTGATTTTACCAAGTGTATTTAGGGCTCACTCACACATCCTTCTTTTTGCCGGTTTGGCGGATCCGGCGCGCTCCCGTACAGTGAATACAGTACAATGACAGCGCTGTAACTTCCGGGTCACATGCGCCGGTCACATGACAGCACGTGACTGGCGCTTGTTGCACTGTCATTGTACTGTATTCACTGTATGGGAGCCCGCCGGATCCGCCAAACCGGCAAAAAGAAGGATGTGTGAGTGAGCCCTTAGGGCAACACATTCCTCAAATGACCTTTAATGACCTCACTGATAGCAGCTGAGGCTGTCGGGATTTTTCTACACATGCCTTATTCTCTACGGTAAATGAGTCCACATGTTTAGGGTTTTTTTGTTGTTTTTTTGTGTATCGTGTCTCAGTTAGGCTGGTTTCACACTACGTTTATTTAACATCCGTTCAAAACGTTATTTTAGCGGAAATACGGATCCTGCTTTTACAGCAAAAAACGTATGCAAACGCATCTGTTATTTTGCAGGATCCTGCACTGGATGTTTAGGGGCGGGCATTGGAGTCATGTGATCGGGAGTGAGGGGAACTAGACTGGGAGCCGGCTTCTGACAGCTGCAGACGCTCGTAACCAAGGTAAACATCGGGCTTGGATACCCGATATTTATCTTGGTTACGAGTGTCTGCAGCTGCTAGGAGCAGGGCTGTCTGCACACGTAACCAACGTAAACATCGGGTAACTAAGAGAAGTGGTTACGCGATATTTACCTTGGTTACGAGTGTCCGCAGCTCTCAGGTGGGAGAGAGAGGAAGGGGAGGAAGGGGGAAAGACATAGATAGAGAGAGGGAGGGAGGAGGAGAGAGAGACAGATCACGCGAGACTGGTTCTGGGCATGCTCAGTACTTTCTGGGCATGCTCAGTACAAAAGCAGGATCCTGTCTACCAGCACGCCAGCGTTCACCTGCGTTTGCGTGCTGTTTAGTCAGGATCCGGTGACTTGCAGTATTTGGACGCAGCTCAAAAACGCTACAAGTAGCGGTTTTGAAACATGTTAAAACACTGCAAGTCACCGGATCCGCACTATAACGCACGCAAACGCAGGTGGACGCGAGTCCATTGCAAATGCATTGAAGTGAAAACGGATTTGCACAGGATCCGTACTTCCGCTAAAATAACGTTTTCAACGGATGTTAAAAAGACGTAGTGTGAAACCAGCCTTACATGTCTCTGATTTCCATCACGCCACAACTTTTTCTTGGTGTTGCAGATTGCAAGGTGTGTATGAAAGGCGGTAAGTGGACAAGTCAGTCATTCAGTGTGAGAGTTTGGAAGCTGGTTAAAGGGAACCGGTCACCAGATTTAGTGACTATAAGCTGCGGCCACCACCGGTGGGCTCTTATATACAGCATTCTGACATGCTGTATATAAGAGCCCGGGCCGCTGTGTAGAATGTAAAAATGACTTTATAATACTCACGTAAATGGTCGATGCGGTGCAGACTGGTTGGATGGGTGTCTCTGATCTCAGGTACCGGCGCCTCCTCTTTCAGCCATCTTTGCCCTCCTCCTTGTGAAGCTGGGGTGCATGACGCATGCTAAGTCTCACCTAAGGGGCGGTGCAGACTGGTCGGATGGGTGTCTCCGATCTCTGGTACCAGCACCTCCTCTTTTGGCCATCTTTGTCCTCCTCCTTGTGAAGCCGGGGTGCATGACGCGTCCTAAGTCATCCACATTAGCTGGCATTGAGGTCCTGCGCAGGCGCACCTGAGCAGGGCAGATCAAAGGCAGGACCTCCATGTATTCTAATGTGGATGATGACGTAGGACACATCATGCACCCAGGCTTCAGAAGGAGGACAAGATGCGTGAAAGGAGATGCCAAAACCAGAGAACGGAGACACCCATCTGACCAGTCTGCACCGCCCAGTAGGTGAGTATTATGAAGTTATTTTTACGTTCTACACCGCGGCCTGGGCTCAGCAGTCTAATATCTATATATATAATTGCCTTATTCTGTCTGTCTGTCTGTCTATCTGTCTGTCTGTCTGTCATGCTCCAAAATTGTGTCCTTACGGTGACACAAAGCTGATTGGCCGCTGGGCTCGCCATGGCCCCGCCCCCCCACACGGATTGGCCGCTCACCCAGGCTGCGCCCCCACACGGATTGGCCAGCCGCTCGCCCAGGCTCCGCCCCACCCACAGATTGGCCTCTCGCCCCGGCACCCTGCAGGCATTGGCAATTCAGCCACGCCACGCCCCGCCCCCCTCACGCAATGCACGTTAGCTCTGGCCCCACCCCCTCCCTCTCCCCGCGCATTTCTCTAACTGACACGGCTGTCACGGAGGTGAGTACGGTACTCCCTATCCCCCCCCAACCCCCCCCCCCCCCCCCCCTCCCCGGCCCCCGCTCCCAAAGGGGTGGTGTGGATACTCGCATGGTTACAAGCGCTGTCACGGAGGTGAGTACTGTACTCCCTCCCCCTCCCCCGGCCCCCGCTCCCACGGCAGTGGTGGGAGTGGTGTGGATACGTTGGTAACCATGCTCGCATGGTTACAAGCCCATCAAGGTCCTGCTGCGCCGGAAGGTCCACACGCACACACACAAACATACACACATCAGATCACACTCACACTCACTCTCATACACACCTCACACACACCTCACATCGCATCCACATACTCACGACATCCTGGGATATCGCTTGCTTCTCGGCGGCGAAAATGTGCTGTTGTGATCTTCCAGGACCTGACGGAGGATCACATGGCCAGAAGCATGTGATATCCCCGGATGTTGTGAGTATGAGCGCGTAAGTGCGATATCGTCAGTGTCTGTGTGTGTGAGTGGATGCGATCGAGTGTGTGTGAGTGGATGCGATCGGGTGTGTGTGAGTGGATGCGATCGGGTGTGTGTGTGAGTGGATGCGATCGGGTGTGTGTGTGAGTGGATGCGATCGGGTGTGTGTGTGAGTGGATGCGATCGGGTGTGTGTGTGAGTGGATGCCATCGGGTGTGTGTGTGAGTGGATGCCATCGGGTGTGTGTGTGAGTGCATGCGATCGGGTGTGTGAGTGTCGGCAGAGGAGCAGGGCGTGCTGGAGGAGGCTGGGAGCAGAGAGGCTGATCATGGGGAAGAGGGAAATGCTGATGCTGAAGGAGGCTGGGATGGGAAAGCTGGGAAGAAGGAGGCTGGGAGGAGAGAGGCTGATCCTAGGGAAGGCTGGGGAGAGGAGGCTGATGCTGAGGGAGGCTGGAAGGAGAGAGGCTGATGCTGAGGGAGGCTGGGACGAGGGAAGCTGATGCTTAGGGAAGCTGATGCTGGAGGAGGCTGGAAGAACAGAGGCTGATGCTGGTGGAGGCTGATGCTTGGGGAGGCTGATGCTGGGAGAGACTGGGACAGGAAGGCTGATGCTGAGGGAGGCTGGGAGAGGGAGGCTGGGAGGAAGGAGGCTGGGAGGAGAGAGGCTGATCCTTGGGAAGGCTGGGAAAGGGAGGCTGATGCTGAGGGAGGCTGGAAGGAGAGAGCCTGATGCTAGGGACAGAGACGCTGATGCTGGGAGGAGAGAGGCTGATGCTGCGGGCAGAGAGGCTGATGATGCGGGTAGAGAGGCTGATGCTGGCGCAGCATGGCGGATGGAGCACGTTTGGTAATGCGCAGCATGGCGGATGGAGCACGTTTGGCAGTGCGCAGCATGGCGGATGGAGTACGTTTGGCAGTGCGCAGCATGGCGGATGGAGCACGTTTGGCAGTGCGCAGCATGGCGGATGGAGCACGTTTGGGAGTGCGCAGCATGGCGGATGGAGCACGTTTGGGAGTGCGCAGCATGGCGGATGCAGCACGATGGCGAGTGCGGAGTATGGCGGATGGAGCATGTTTGGGAGTGCGCAGCATGGCGGATGGACCACGTTTGGGAGTGCGCAGCATGGCGGATGGAGCACGTTTGAGAGTGCGCAGCATGGGAGATGGAGCACGATGGGGGGTGCGCAGCATAGGGGATGGAGCACGATAGGGAGTGCACTGCATGGGGGATGGAGCACGATGAGGAGTGCCCAGCATGGCGGATGGAGCACGTTTAGGAGTGCGCAGCATGGCGGATGGAGCACGTTTGGGAGTGCGCGGCATGGCGGATGGAGCACGTTTGGGAGTGCGCAGCATAGATGATGGAGCACGATGGGGGGTGCGCAGCATAGGGGATAGAGCACGATGGGGAGTGCGCTGCATGGGGCATGGAGCACGATGGGGAGTGTGGAGTATGGCGGATGGAGCACGTTTGGGAGTGCGCAGCATGGTGGATGGAGCACATTTGGGAGTGCGCAGCATGGCGGATGGAGCACGTTTAGGAGTGCGCAGCATGGGAGATGGAGCACGATGGGGAGTGCGCAGCGTGGCGGATGGAGCACGATGGGGAGTGCGCAGCATGGGGAATGGAGCACGATGGGGAGTGCGCAGCATGGCGGATGGAGCACGTTTGGGAGTGCGCAGGATGGGAGATGTAGCACGATGAGGGGTGCGCAGCATAGGGGATGGAGCACGATGGAGAGTGCACACCTCCCCCCAACACACACACACACGCGCGCGTGCGCACTGCACAACACACCACACACACACACTGGAAACCACAAACAACTGCCCTACACAGACACCCACACACAGACAACGCTGCACACACAAATATACGCACATACCGCACATATATATAACAAAAATCATACATGAACTACACAATACGTAAATTCTAGAATACCCGATGCGTAGAATCGGGCCACCTTCTAGTACTGTATATAAGAGCCCACAGGTGGTGGTTGCAGCTTAGTTACCGAATCTGGTGACAGGTTCCCTTTAAGTAGAAGAATCTGAGTGACCAATTCCAAATCATGATGTCTAGATGATCAGACCAGAGAATCTACAAAATGCAAATCAGTCCCCTCCAATGCTCTATATGATACTACGTGCTTTAGTGTAGTGAACACACAATAGAACTTGGCCAAAAAGTTAGGAGCCAAAATTAAATAGTACATTGCTGTAAAGCACCATAAATGGTGTTATAATGATAAATAATAATGTAGTATCTGAAGAAAAGTTGGCAGAGGCCGTGTGATGAGGTGATCTGCTGAAAACCTTGGGTCCTGGCATCGTGTGACGTGTCCCACCTACCTAAACACTTTACAACCCCCTCACATTGCAGCATGATTCTCTAAAATCAGTGCTTCTTCCAGCAAGAATGATAGTTGGTCAGGAATTGTGTGAGGAACATCTTAGAAGTCAAGGGGGTTGACTTGTCTCCAAATTCCCAGATCTCGATCCATTCGCTCATCTGTGGGATGTGATCCATGGACATCCTCCGCTAGCAAGATGAAGCCTGATCCTGAAAAATTTGATTTATTGCCCACCAGAGTAGGAGTTGGATTGCTGGGACTTCTTATGCCGACGTCACACGGTACGATATATCGGGCGATATGTCGTCGGGGTCACGTCGTTAGTGACGCACAACCGGCATCGTTTGACATATCGTACCGTGTGACACCTCCGAACGACTGTGCACGAGCAAAAATACTCACCTTATCGTTACTCATTGACACGTCGTTCATTTTCAAAATGTCGGCCCTAAAACTGCGCGCCGGTTGTTCATCGTTCCCGAGGCAGTACACCGCTCCGTGTGACACCCCGGGAACGACGAACACAGCTTACCTGCGTCCCGCCGGCACTGCGGAAGGAAGGAGGTGGGCGGGATGTTACGTCCCACTCATCTCCGCTTCTATTGGCCGGCCGCTGTGTGATGTCGCTGTTCCTCCCACTTCAGGAAGAGGATGTACGCCGCCCACAGCGACGTCGTCAGGGAGGTAAGTGCGTGTGATGGGGGTTTAACGACTTTGTGCGCCACGGGCAACTAATTGCCCGTGACGCACAAACGACGGGGTGTCGGGTACGATCGCTCGTGCGATCGCACGATAGATCGTACCATGTGATGCCGGCCTTAAACAAATAAATGGAGTTAAAATATATATATATATTTGCCATTTTGACGTTCCTCTCCCTTTTGCAGGTCCTTATCATATGTATGAATTTTACGGTAGGTTTTGGTTCTTGTCCTGTTGCTCAACCATTCAATAAAGTTGCACTTTATCTACAGAACTTTGTAGTGTTTTTGCTTTATTTTATGACGCTGTGCAGCACAATGGATGTACGTGGACCTTTGTCCTGCACCGCCCAGTATTTTTTTTGGGCCTGATTCTACACACCCATTGATCTGCGGAGCCAATAGCCGTCTGGGTCCGGAATAGATGCTGACATAGAAGTATGGGGAATGTGACGGAGAGGGGGTGAGGGGGTTTGGCTGGACACATGTGATCTGTGTGAATGGGACCTGGATCTAGAAAGGGCTTAGTGGTAGATGGCTGCACTGGGACGGACGGTGGTAAGTGTAATGTCACAGATACCCTGGGGCAGCGGAGCGTACATATATACAATGGTATGTGCAGGTCTGTGCCAAGGCACGTTCACGGTCTCTAGTGCTTTTACAGGGGCAGCCCCGGGGTTCCATCGTAGCTGTAAGGTCCATTTTGATATATGAATATATTTGCATATATGGGGGGTGGGTTTGCCAATTTTTCAAATTTTGGGCGACACCACCATGGAATAAAAATGTACCACGGATTCAACTACCCTCAATAGAGGATTTATCCTGACTACATGTAATGTGGATTGGTCTGTGCTTGGAAGAGGTGTTTAATCTGTAAGAAGTAAAGTATCAACTATTGCTCTCTGCTATCAGCCCTTCCACCCCCTGTTTTTGAATTTTTATTAAAAAAAAAACATGGCCATGCACAGATGGGGTTTACATGACCACTTGTTTTCCATTCCTTTGCTTCAGGGATGGTAACTGATCCTCCCAGTTCACATATACAGTAGAATACTGGTGTCAGATGGATAAAATCCTCATAAAGAAGCCTTTAAAAGAAAAAAACAAAACACCATAGTCTTTTATTAACGACCTGCTGCTTCTGGTGCTTCCATGTTTTCAGGGAGGTGGATACGATCTAGATATATTTACGGAAAATCCCGATGAGGACCTCCTGTGCTCTATCTGCCATGGCGTGCTCAGGTGCCCCGTTATGATCTCCTGCGGGCACATCTGCCGAAAATGCATTTTACAATGGCTAAAAAGGTGAGGAACTCTGGGAGCATGTTATATGGGTGCATTATGTATGATCAAGTCTGTAGGGGGGTGACACAACGGGTGGGGTAATGAGCTAGGACACGGACATGAACACAAAAGGTGCCAAGTTTTACAGTAGCAACATTGCGGATGGGATTTTGCAAAAACGCATTCATGCACTGCGGAGAGGGTCTGCAACGCCACCCCTGACCATGGGCTGAGTATGCTATTACAGCTATGCTTTATTTACTTCTAATCCCAGCATTAGGTATTGTCCTTGTAACGAGCAGTTGGGTGCGACTCAAGTACCAGAGTATAATGGAAGGCGGAAGAGTTCCTGGAAAAATGCTCAAGACCGCCAATGACTTGCATTATACTTGAGTACTCGAGTTGTGCCCATCTGAGCATCCAACTGCTCGTTATGAGGACCGAGCATGGTAGTGCTTGCTTATCAATAGTACAGCATAATGGCCCTGAAGGGGGACGGAGAACAAGGGTCCGTATGGGCGACGGAGAACAAGGGTCCGTATGGGGGACGGACAACAAGGGTGCGTATGGGGGACGGGGAACAAGGGTCCGTATGGGCGACTGAGAACAAGGGTCCGTATGGGGGACGGAGAACAAGGGTCCGTATGGGGGACGGAGAACAATGGTCCGTATGGGGGACGGAGAACAAGGTTCCGTATGGGCGACTGAGAACAAGGGTCCGTATGGGCGACGGAGAACAAGGATCCGTATGGGCGACGGAGAACAAGGGTCCGTATGGGCGACGGAGAACAAGGGTCCGTATGGGCGACTGAGAACAAGGGTCCGTATGGGCGCCTGGGAACAAGGGTCCGTAAGGGCGACTCAGAACAAGGGTCCGTTTGGGCGACTGAGAACAAGTGTCCGTATGGGGGACGGAGAACAAGGGTCCGTATGGGGGACGGAGAACAATGGTCCGTATGGGGGACGGAGAACAAGGTTCCGTATGGGCGACGGAGAACAAGGATCCGTATGGGCGACTGAGAACAAGGGTCCGTATGGGGGACGGAGAACAAGGGTCCGTATGGGCGACTGAGAACAAGGGTCCGTATGGGCGACTGAGAACAAGGGTCCGTATGGGCGACTAAGAACAAAGGTCCGTATGGGCGACGGAGAACAAGGGTCTGTATGGGCGACTGAGAACAAGGATTCGTATGGGGGACTGAGAACAAGGGTCCGTATGGGCGACTGGGAACAAGGGTCCGTTTGGGCGACTGAGAACAAGGGTCCGTATGGGCGACTGGGAACAAGGGTCCGTATGGGCGACTGAGAACAGGGGTCCGTTTGGGCGACTGAGAACAAGGGTCCGTATGGGCGACTGGGAACAAGGGTCCGTAAGGGCGACTGAGAACAAGGGTCCGTTTGGGCGACTGAGAACAAGGGTCCGTTTGGGCGACTGAGAACAAGGGTCCGTATGGGCGACTGAGAACAAAGGTCCATATGGGCGACGGAGAACAAGGGTCTGTATGGGCGACTGAGAACAAGGATTCGTATGGGGGACGGAGAACAAGGGTCCGTATGGGGGACGGAGAACAGGGGTCCGTATGGGGGACGGAGAACACGGGTCCGTATAAGGGATGGAGAAAACGGGTCCGTATGAGGAACGGGGAACAGGGGTCCGTATGGGGGACGGGGAACATGTTATATGTTTGAAGAAGGTAAACCAACTTTTTTTTATTTTTCCCCTAAACCTGGATTCAGTAGGAGTTGTTGGCTGCATTGGTGACCAACACATTAGTACCACAACCAGTGATTGGCTGCAGTGGTCACATATTCGTATGATAAGTGCACATTGTTTTTTGAAGAGGTGGTTTATTTTAGGGTGCACTATATTTCAAACTGGGTTTCCTATCAGAAACACTGCACAATCATGACAGGATTGAGAGCAGCTTGATCGTTTTTCTCATGATGGGATACTTGAAGATGAGCTCCGTCAACAGCAGTTTGTTGATCGTTCACACAAGCACTAAATGTGGTTCTCATTTAACCCTTGTTTGATTGCACTTGCTTTTATCAGACAGCAGACCTGTCCATGCTGTAGAACTGAAGTGAAGGGTAAACTCTATGTACAGATGCACAAGCTGAAGAGGAAAATCAACAGTCTGCAAGTCAAGGTAAAAGATGTGGAAAAGAAGCTAAAAACACCCAAAACTAGATAAAAAAAACAAAACAAAACAGGAGCAAATGCATTAATGAATTGGACCAAAAAATGTCTGTAATAGACTTTAATGAGCCATGCGCCTGAACCTGCGGGTAGGAATTTCTTTCTGTTACTGATATTGGAGTTCTTGAAAATGTCGGTGAATTGAAATGCAAAGTATGTCTGCGCTCTTCCCAAAACGCACCCGGGATGTGTTTGGCATTGCAGTGACCTTTATAAAACTGCAATACCACACACAACCAGCAGATGCGTGTGGTGCTGTGTTTGAAAGAGGGAAAACAATCATGTTGTGCTTAATTTGTGCAAATTTAAGACTTAAAGGGGAACCCTAGACTTGAAATACATATATATTTTTTTTACCCAGTGGAAATACCGCTGTTCTCCTGAATTCGGCGCTGCTTTTCTTTTATTCCTGCGCCTCTCCGTTCCTGAGATATGGTGACTTCTTCCCCCTATAGAAGTCTAGTCTTGTTAGTTGTGGGGGCGTGGTCTTGGAGACCGCGCCCAGTTAGCTATGAAGACTAGATTTATATACAGGGAATAGAGAACCAAATCACAGGGATGGAGAGGCGCCGGAACAAAAGAAAAACGGTGCCGGATTCAGGAGAACGGTGGCATTTATATTAGGCAAAAAAAATAAGTATTTGATATCAAATGACACATCCCCTTTAAGGTCAATGATATTATACACATATGTATCTGTTTTATCAGTGTCCTAATGAGCAGAATGGTTGCCCTGCCATCTTTCCTCTGCTGAGGAGCGAGGAACACGCCGAGTCATGTGCTTTTGGATTGGTGGCCTGCTCCAACGAAGGCTGTCCGGCCCAGGTCTTCAGGAAAGACGTAAGTGACCACAGCCAAAGCTGCGAGTATTGGAGCGAGATGTGTCACATGGGGTGCGGAGCGCTGCTGACCCCCGCAAACCGGGATGACCACAACTGCTACATGGAACTAAAAGAGACCTACAACAAACAGCTGCACAAGCTGCGGCAAAAGGCCCGGAGGATTGAGAGTCTGTCCTCCCAGATGAGCAGACAGATACAGCAGCTTAGTGAAGGCCTGGAAGGACCTCAGGCCTCGGGGAGCGCAGAGGAAGAAGAGTAAAATGGATCACAAACGCTGTTGTTTACTAGAGCGCTTTAAAGGAGCACTCCGGACAGGACTGATCTACTGTGACCTGTCAAGGAAAGAGCGGTGCTTGACATAACGACCCTCTATTTACCTTCGTTGGGGTCCATATGTAAAGTTCCGCTCCCCTATCATATGAGAGATGAATACGTATTAGGTGGCGGTCCGACCACTGGGACACCCCGATTGCACCACAGCTCACAAGGCCATGATTTACCCCATACAGTAATATTGAGCGGTGGCATGGACACTTTGACCCAATGTGTCCTGAGGACCAGGAGGCCCCTTGTGTAGCCATCAGTGGGGTATAAGGTTTGGTTCGCACTGAATTTTTTGGCAGATGGAAAATTCCGACACGTTTGTTCAGGAAAAGCTTACTTTTTTGGTTTGTGTTTGGTGGCTTTTTTTTTTATCCATTTTTATAAGAGGTTTTTAAAGCGTTAGGCCAGGAAATGTTAAGGGAATCCAATCCAAAATTCTGCTAATCAAGGCATCAAATACACTTCGAATACCCATCCTGTTCCCTTCAGTAGAAAATCCATGTTCCTGTTCACAAAAGGATTTTTTAAGATTTTTTTTGTTTTTTTTCCTTTTACCAAGGATGTTGTGAAAACTGCCCTATGGCAAAGAAAGTAACATATCCTCATGGAATCCTCTCCAAACTAGACATTGTTAAGTCAAAAGGCTGCAAAACAGTGTGCAGAAAAAAAATAGGGAAAAAAAAAAAAAAAAACTGCTTCAAATCCCAAAAAAAGAAGTTTTTCTCTTGAAAAACCCACCAGATTTTTCCAGTCTTAAAAAAAACCAAAAACCTACCCTTATTCTTCATACTGTTTTGCAGCCTTTTGATTTGACAATAAGAAAAATATCCAAAAGGAATCCACTTCAAAAATGTTTTTCAAGACCTCGAGGTTTTTGTAGAGAATCTGGCAAAGATTTTACTGTGGATCTGCTCCAAAATTCTCCAAAACTGCTTTAATTTCCACTCTTCCTGTTCAATTCATTAGAAAATTCACTTTGTTGTCCATAAGATTTTTTTTTTGTTCTTTTTCCAATGAAATTTTGAAAAACTGTCCATGGGGAAAAAAAAAAGTTTTTTGCTCAATGCTTTGAGGATTCCTCATGGAATCCGCTATAAACTTGTTACTGTAAAGTTAAGAGGCTGAAAAATCAATGTGTAGGGGAAAAAAATATTTCAAAACCACTTCAGGGGGAAAGAAAAGCAGATTACTTTTGGAAAAATTAGTTCACCTAAGTGATTTAATCCCCCCTATGACTCGAGATAAGGAACTAAACTGTTACGTTAGGTACGGGGAAGTACTCAGCATATGGCGAAAGGGAGAGATGGTGACCCCCTGACTAAGCCTACTGCTGGGTCCTGGGTTCCCTCACCGCCCAAGATAGGTTTCGCACCTATGCGCAAGCTGGATACCTCACCTTGGCTGACCCTGATCTGGGCTCCTAGGTAGGGAGCGAATAGGATGGGCTCTTAGGGTACCGTCACACTTTAGCGACGCTCCAGCGATCCCACCAGCGATCTGACCTGGTCAGGATCACTGGTGCGTCGCTACATGGTCACTGGTGAGCTGTCAATCAGGCAGATCTCACCAGCGACTAGTGACCAGCCCCCAGCCACCAGCAACGCGTGGATGCGATGCTGTGCTTGGTAACTAAGGTAAATATCGGGTAACCAAGCGCTTGGTTACTCGATATTTACCTTGGTTACCAGCGCACACCGCTTAGCGCTGGCTCCCTGCACTCATAGCTAGAGTACACATCGGGTTAATAAGCAAACTGCTTTGCTTATTTACCCGATGTGTACTCCGGCTATGTGTACAGGGAGCAGGGAGCCGGCACTGGCAGCCTGAGAGCGGCGGACGCTAATAACCAAGGTATATATCGGGTAACCAAGCAAAGCACTTCGCTTGGTTACCCGATATTTACGTTGGTTACAGCTTACCGCAGGCTGCCAGAAGCCGGCTCCCTGCTCCCTGCACATTCAGATCGTTGCTCTCTCGCTGTCAAACACAGCGATGCGTGCTTCACAGCAGGAGAGCAACGTCCAAAAAATGAATCAGAGTAGTGTGTAACGAGCAGCGATTTCACAGCAGGGGCCGCATCGCTGCTCAGTGTCACACACAGCGAGATCGCTAATGAGGTCACTGGTGCGTCACAAAAACCGTGACTCAGCAGCGATCTCGCTATGTGAGAAGTACCCCTAAGGGTACCTTCACACTTTAGCGATGCAGCAGCGATCCGACCAGCGATCTGACCTGGTCAGGATCGCTGCTGCATCGCTACATGGTCGCTGGTGAGCTGTCAAACAGGCAGATCTCACCAGTGACCAGCCCCCAGCCAGCAGCGACGTGCAAGCGACGCTGCGCTTGCATGGAGCCGGCATCTGGAAGCTGCGGACACTGGTAACTAAGGTAAACATCGGGTATGGTTACCCAATGTTTACATTAGTTACCAGCGCACACCGCTTAGCTTAGTGTGTGCAGGGAGCAGGAGCCAGCACTGGCAGCGTGAGAGCTGCGGAGGCTGGTAACGAAGGTAAATATCGGGTAACCACCTTGGTTACCCGATGCTTACCTTGGTTACAGCTTACCGCAGGCTGTCAGACGCCGGCTCCTGCTCCCTGCACATTCAGGATTGTTGCTCTCTCGCTGTCACACACAGGGATGTGTGCTTATCAGCGGGAGAGCAACAATAAAAAAACGAACCAGGGCTGTGTGTAACGAGCAGCAATCTCACAGCAGGGGCCAGATCCCTGCTCAGAGTCACACACAGCGAGATCGCTAATGAGGTCACAAAAAACGTGACTCAGCAGCGATCTCAGTAGCGATCTCGCTGTGTGTGAAGCACCCCTTAATCACCCTCACTAAGCTCTAAAGTAAATACAGGGATAACAAACAAGGGAAGGAAACAGCTTATCTCCAGATGACTCAGGAAGAGGAACTGCAAACAACAACCAGGTTGCACCAGAAGAATGCGAGCAGACTGCTTGCACTGAAGGCTTGTTAAGGGGTACTTCTCACATAGCGAGATCGCTGCTGAGTCACAGGTTTTGTGACGTATCAGTGACCTCATTAGCGATCTTGCCGTGTGTGACACTAAGCAGCCACCTGGCCCCTGCTGTGAAATCGCTGATCGTTACACTGTTCCGGTTCATTTTTTGCTCGTTGGTCTCCCGCTGTGCAGCACACATAGGTGTGCTTGACGGCGGGAGACCATAGAGCACCGACTCTGTGTAAGCAGCGTACGCTGGTAACCAGGGTAAATATTGGGTAACTAAGCAAAGCACTTTGCTTGGTTACCCGATATTTACCCTGGTTATCAGCGTACACTGCTTAGCGCTGGCTCCCTGCACACGTAGCCAGGGTAAATATCGGGTAACTAAGCAAAGCGCTTTGCTTAGTAACCCGATGTGTACCCTAGCTACGTATACAGGGAGCCAGCGCTGGCAGCCTGTATCTGGTATATGCTGGTAACCAGGGTAAATATCGGGTAACCAAGCAAAGTGCTTTGCTTAGTTACCCGATATTTATCCTGGTTACTAAGCGTAGCATCATTACACGAGTTGCTGGTGAGATCTGCCTCACTGACAGCTCACCAGCGACCATGAAGCGACGCACCAACGATCTTGACCAGGTCGTATCGTGGTCGGAATCGCTGGTACGTCGTTTAGTGAGACGGTACCCTAATGGTAGAGGACTTATCACCAGCACTGAGAATGGGGAAATGAGGGTATATTGAGGCACCAAGGAAGTACTGATGAAAAGCAGCTGAAAGTGTGAGGACTCCACAGGGTCCTAAAGGGAAAGGGATGAAAACAAAGCCGTGCGATACATAGGATACCAAAGCAGGAATGATAGAAGGTCAGGGAGCAGTTTGCGGAGCCAAACGCTGTGACCTTCTATTGCCAGACACCACAGAACACCGTGACACAAATACTGCATTTGTGTGTTGCATGTTTATTTTTTTTTTAGAGGGGGGGCATGTTTTTAGAAAGTAGCCACAAAACGATGCACATTTTTGCTGCCATTGTAGCCTTAGCATTTTAACACAGCCTTAGCTGCATCCACATTAGACTTTTTCGCTACAGAAATTCTACTGATTTTCTACATCCTGGTACACTGTGGATAAATATATATATTTATATATATTTATATATATATATATATATATTTATATTATCTGAGAATGGCGTTTTAATTGGAATTTTCATGTTTTTATCCATTTTCCGTTTTGTTAATATAACTTATTTCCTGTGTAATGAGTAGATCTGTCATTATCTAATATACTTTGTGTGTTCATGAAAAAAAAGCAAGGCCTTTAAGAACTGTTGTCATCCTCTTGCGGGTACCAATCACAGCACAGCTTTCATTTTTCAAGCGCAGAATACAAGATGAAAGCTGTGCTGTGACTGGTTGCTATAAGCAACACAGAGTTTCAGAGATGAAAATGGCAGAATTTCAATAAACTTTATTTAAATTGTACAAATCTTTTTTTTGTAACAAGTGGAACATTGTCATCAATGCCCGACTTTGGAACATTTATATTATAAATTTGTTTTCTTAATAAATGCAGTTTTCTATTCTCACTGTGCATATTTTTTTGTATACATGAATTTGTTTAAGCTGTAAGGTATTATAGCTCCTCGTCTCATATCAAGACCAGCATGCAGTATAGCACAAAAGTGAGTACACCCCTCACATTATTGTAAATATTTTATATATCTTTTCCTGGGACAGCACTGCAGATCTGACCCTGTGATGCAATGTACAGTGTCAGTGTGCAGCTTGTGTACAATGTACAGTGTCAGTGTGCAGCTTATATAACAGGATAAAACTGGTGCCCTCTAAATAACTTAACATACAGACATTAATGTCTAAACCGCTGGCAACAAAAGTGAGTACATACCTTAGTAAGAATGGCCAAATGGTGCCCATTTAGGAATTTTCCCTCCCCGGTGTCCTGTGACTCGTTAGTGTTACAATTTGTGGTAAATTTGGCGTTATCAATTACAGCTGATAACAACGCCTCCTTCTGGTCACCAGGCATGACATCCCATTCTTCTTGAAGCGCAGCCCTCAGATCATTGAGGTTCTGGGGTACAGAGTTACGGCCTCTACACGGCGACTCAACTGATCCCATAGGATTCTATAGGAACCAGGTCTGGAGAAAGTGCAGCTGCTCCATTTGAGTACCCCGAGTCACCAGCAGCGATTCCCTAATGATGCAACCTCGATGAGCTGGCCATTGTCCTCCATGAAGATGACATTAGGCCGGTGTTGTTCATGCAGAGGAACAATGACTGGATTAATGACATTATTCCTGTAGTAGGGGCTCGCCAGGTACCATTCACACAGTGTAGGGCCGTTCTGTACTGACTTGAGACACCGACTCACACTAACACCACCACCACCAAAGACTCGTCTGGTGACAGCAGTGGCTGATGCACAGTGCTCTCCTTGATGTCTCCAACATCATTGACTAACATAATTTCTGCTCAGCGTTAATGAACTTTAAGTGAACAGCACTGAGGCTACTGGTCTCTCTTTCAGAGAAGATGACTCCTGTGCCTGGTGCTGCGGGCAGGTACGTAGATGACGCCTGTGCCTGGTGGTGCGGTCAGGTACGTAGATAGAGCCTGTGCCTGGTGCTGCGGGCAGGTACATAGATGATGCCTGTGCCTGGTGGTGCGGTCAGGTACGTAGATGGCGCCTGTGCCTGGTGGTGCTGTCAGATACATAGATGATGCCTGTGTCTGGTGGTGCGGTCAGGTACGTAGATGACGCCTGTGCCTGTTGGTGCTGTCAGATACATAGATGACGCCTGTGCCTGGTGGTGCAGTTAGATACGTAGATGACGCCTGTGCCTGGTGGTGCGGTCAGGTACGTAGATGACGCCTGTGCCTGGTGGTGTGGTCAGAAACGTAGATGATGCCTGTGCTTGGTGGTGCGGTCAGGTAATAGATGATGCCTGTGCCTGGTGGTTTGTTTGGGTACGTAGATGACACCTGTGCCTGGTGGTGCAGTTAGGTACGTAGATGACGCCTGTGCCTGGTGGTGCGGTCAGGTACGTAGATGACGCCTGTGCCTGGTGGTGTGGTCAGAAACGTAGATGATGCCTGTGCTTGGTGGTGCGGTCAGGTAATAGATGAAGCCTGTGCCTGGTGGTTTGTTTGGGTACGTAGATGACACCTGTGCCTGGTGGTGCAGTTAGGTACGTAGATGACGCCTGTGCCTGGTGGTGCGGTCAGGTACGTAGATGACGCCTGTGCCTGGTGGTGTGGTCAGAAACGTAGATGATGCCTGTGCTTGGTGGTGCGGTCAGGTACCTTGCAGATTGTCTAGCATGCAGAGCACGCTGATGTAAATTTTTCGCTTGGTCTGACGTGACACTTGGTACATCTCTCGTCCCATAAATGAGGCCAAAGGACGTCCATTTCTCTGCCTTTATCTGACTCTTCCAGGCTCTCTGTACAACCTGCTGGTGACACTCTGTGACACTAAGCTCAGTGGCCACTTCCGTCTGAGAACATCCTACTTGAAGCCTCACAATGGCGCGGTTTGCTGATCAACTGTTAGGTGTCGTCTTAGTCTCATGATGTCAAACTGTGAACAGCATGATGATGATGAGGACGTTTTAAAGCCAATTCTAATTGAATCCCAAAATTTATTGGATGATTCTTGGATCAAACACCTGTTGTGAATTTTGCCATTAAGCTCTTTGTTAGGCTGGTTTCACACATCCGGCATTTCACCACCTTGCCGGATCCGTCACACTCCAGTACAGTACAGTGCAATACAGTACAATGGCATTGTGGCAAGCTTCGGTCACATGCTGTCATGTGGCTGGAGCTTGCCGCGATGCCATTGTACTGTATTGCACTGTACTGGAGTGTGATGGATCCAGCAAAGCGGCGAAATGCCGGATGTGTGAAACCGGCCTTAGGGAACAGCAAATTGTGCTAAAAGCCCTGAAATATTGAACAGTTGGACATGTGCAGTCACAAGGTTCGATAAGGTCACATGAAGCCTAGAGGGCATTGTAGGATCATCCTGAAATTTCACCCGAAAGCCAAACATCCCTTTTTATAGTAGTAGTAGCGTATAAGGACTATCTGACAATAGCCAGTTATGGAGATGAGAATAACCCTTTAATTTTCAGGATCTGTAAGGCTCTCAGAGGTTGAACTATATAAAGCCATAGCTTTGCCATATAAACCCCTTTAAAAATGGCTGAATATTTGAGGTTGATGAGTCAGAAGCCGCCACATAAACAATATGCCTACAAGCCGGAGGAAGAAATGCAACATTTGTCAAGTTGCTTATTAGTAGTGTCAATATTATTTTTAGGTTAAAGTTGCTTATTAGTAGTGTCCTTCCAGCTATTGCAAAACTGCAACTCCCAGCATGCCCTAACAATGACAGACTGCCCATGACATATTGGGAGTTGTAGTTTTGCAACAGTTTGAGGTTCAGGAATGATTACTCAGCAGTTGAAGAATACAAAGGTGCCCTGCTGGACATTTTCAACCATCACACCCTATAAATTATATAACCACTCTGCATGAGTCTACTCTGTGTTGAGTGTAGCAAGATGGCGCCCGCCGCACTTCCTGCACCCAGTATGACGTAGTTTAATGGCGCCGGAAGTGTGCCGCACTGTACGGAACGCATGTGATGTAGCTGTCCTCGTGTGTGCCGGTTATATGGTGCTGATCTGCGGGAGGAGGACGAGATAACAGAGGAACATGGCGGCTCCTGCGGTGCAGTTCAAGACCAAGTAAGACCGGGGGAGAATGGCTGTCTGTACTGTGCTAAATCCTGCGTCTCCCACTTGCGGTACTACAAGTCCCAGCTCAACACTGACATCAAAGTTCTGTGTAACTTATATTAAAGGGGTTAACAGGTTCTGTGTCTGTAAAGCTTTAGTGCTAGAAATCGTTCCCCATGTGCCCAGATCTGTGCTTGCTGTCAGTGAATGGACGTCTTGTTTACATTCAGAGACTTCTGAGCTTGTGCTTTCACACAGGGCAGGGGGCGTTACAGTGTGTCAGGCCTCTCCGGTCACAGCCCTGCAGCGGTGCGAGCAGGACACGTAATAAGAGGAAGAGTGCGCTATATAGAGAGAATGGGTTTGTTTTTAATTAACTTGAGATCCAAGACCAGACCCCCGAATGAATTGTAATCCCCACCGCCCCAAGACCCCAAAGTGAATTGTGACCTCCAAGACCAGACCCCTGTATGAACTGTAAACACCCAAGACCCCCAAAGTAATTGAGACACCCCCCCCAGACCAGACTCCTACATGTTTTGACCCTCCCCCCTCCCCCAGGAGACCCTAAATGAACACGCACCAGACCAGAGCCCTAAATTATTTGAGCATGACCGGACCCTTAAGTGAATTGAGACACCCCCCCCCCCAATCAAACCCCTAAATGAGTTTAGACCCTTAGGGTACCTTCACACTTTAGCGATGCAGCAGCGATCCGACCAGCGATCTGACCTGGTCAGGATCGCTGCTGCATCGCTACATGGTCGCTGGTGAGCTGCCAAACAGGCAGATCTCACCAGTGACCAGCCCCCAGCCAGCAGCGACGTGCAACTGACGCTGCGCTTGCACGGAGCCGGCGTCTGGAAGCTGCGGACACTGGTAACTAAGGTAAACATCGGGTATGGTTACCCGATGTTTACGTTAGTTACCAGCTCACACCGCTTAACTTAGCGTGTGCAGGGAGCAGGAGCCGGCACTGGCAGTGTGAGAGCTGCGGAGGCTGGTAACGAAGGTAAATATCGGGTAACCACCTTGGTTACCCGATGTTTACCTTGGTTACAGCTTACCGCAGGCTGTCAGACGCCGGCTCCTGCTCCCTTCACATTCAGGATTGTTGCTCTCTCGCTGTCACACACAGCGATGTGTGCCTATCAACGGGAGAGCAACAATAAAAAAATTAACCAGGGCTGTGTGTAACGAGCAGCGATCTCACAGCAGGGGCCAGATCGCTGCTCAGTGTCACACACAGCGAGATCGCTAATGAGGTCACAAAAACCGTGACTCAGCAGCGATCTCGCTGTATGTGAAGTACCCCTTAGTACCAGACCAATAAAATTAATTGACCCCCCCATTACCAGACCCCTAAGTAACCTGAAACCCCAAGTACCAGACCCTTAAATTAAGCCCCCCCCCCGACCCCCCTAACTATATTGAGACCCTTTCAATCAAACCCCTAAATAAGCTTAGACCTTCAGTACCAGACCAATAAAATGAATTGAGACCCCCCCTCCTTGACCAGAACCCTAAGTGACTTGAGATCCCCAGTATCAGACCCCTAAATTAAGACTCCCTTCCCCAGTACCGGACTCTTTAATTAAGACCAGACCCTTAAATCTATTGAGATTCCCCCCCCCAGTCCAGACCTCTACGTTAATTGAAACCCCCCAAGACCAGACCCTTAAATGATTTGAGACCCTCAGACCAGAGCCCTCAATTAATTGAAACGCCCCTAATTGAATTGAGACCCCCAATACTGATTTGCAGAGGGTCCTCCCCAGGCAGGGCTGATTCTTCTCCCCTGGGACCTTTCTGTTCCCTTATTCTAGGGTTCTGTGGGGTCTTCATTATTAGACTGTGGGGGGCTTCTTAATTCTCCGGTGGAGACCATATCACCCATTGTCTGTATTTTCCAGTTACGCCGTGGAGAAGAAAATTGAGCCGTTCTATAAAAAAGGCAGAGTTCAGGTATCAGCAGATCCTTCCACATCGACGTCTGGGGTGTTTAGCGGCTGCAGGGAATCGATGATGATGATTTCTTTTTTCTCTGACAGATCAGTAAAGATGGGAGTCATCTGTTATGTATATGTGGCAATAAGCTGAATGTCCTGGAGATCGCCACCGGGACCATCACCCGCAGCATAGAACAGGTGAGGGACCGGCACAGGCCGAAAACGCTCCTCCATAGAAGGTGATGGGGATGGTGGGGGGCCGTGGTCTGGGTGTAGCATGTGCTGCTTCTGCCATCTGGTGTCTGTAAGGGGCAATAACAAGAGCTTGTGGCTCCCCTTCACTGCCAGGAGGTGAGATTGAGTCGCCCCCGGCTGATACAGTCCTATATGAAGCGTCATTTCACTAATCTAATTTCTTCTAGGATGATCAGGAGGACATCACGTGTTTTATACTCAGCCCTGATGACGAGGTAACTAAAATCAAAGACCCCCCCCCCCTTCCCCCGAACAGAATGTGTTACTTCATTGTATATCACTTGAATGCATCCCGTTTTGGCTAAAAAAAAAAAAAAAAAGAAAAAAAAGTACCGTTTAGTGTATACAGCTCCTATGTAAACCTATGTGTTTCCATAGCTATAGTCTACAAACAGTCAGTGTGGTCCGATCCCACAATCATATCTTGTAACTTCTGCTCCCTGTTTCTAAATTTAGGAGGTCGGTAAGAAGCAGGGGGTACATTCAGATATGAATGCTCGGTCCGACTACACAGGGTTTGTTTGTAGTCTGTAACCATGGTGACGTATAAGTCTGTGTAGGAGATGTAGACGTAAAACGGTAGCAGATTATTAATCAGGATTATCTGTAATATTTTCTTTTTACTTTGGATGCATCGGAGCAAGTAATCGAAAGTGGGTGCAAAGATGGACATCCCCTTTAAGTTGTGTTTTCCCTGCAGATCCTGGTAACCAGCAGCCGCGCTTTGCTACTAAAACAATGGCAGTGGCAGACGGGCATATGCACTCGGACATGGAAGGCCATTCACACCGCGCCGGTTGCTAGTATGGCCTTCGACTCTACCTCTACATTGCTGGCCACAGGTGAGGCCCGTGCTCCAACCCTCTTTCTCTGACTATAGCTACTACGTAAAATACATTATACATGTATATGATTTTTTTTTCCTGCCCGTGATGATAGACTGCTGAAAAGAGATATATCTATCTGTATGTATGTATGTATTTATATATATCTATATCTTTACATTACACACATTATATATATCTCTTTTCAGCAGTCTCACTATCATCGCGGGCAGGAAAAAAAAATCATATATATGTGATTGTGTATATTTATATATAATATATATGATTTTTTTTTCTCCTGCTTGTGATGATAGTGAGACTGCTGAAAAGATAAAGATTATATATATATATATATATATATATATATATATATAATCTTTTTTCAGCAGTCTCACTATCATCACAAGCAGGAGAAAAAAAATCATATATAATTGGGTATATATGTTTTTTTTCCCCTGCCTCTGATGATAGTGAGACTGCTGAAAAGTGCTAAATATGAAACTGCTGAAAAAGTGATATATCTTACACAGGATCCACCAAGCACAATAATAGTTGGTCATCATTCCCCACCTCCACCCTCCCTGCACAGGTCGAAGAGCATGCCCTAACACTCTCCCATAGAAGGCAATGGGCCCTCTCCAGTCTGTTGTTTCTTATGGTTCCATCGACTGCTGTCAAGCAAATTTCTATATGTTGTTGACAATTGGCTGCCCCCCCCCATAACAAACATTCTGCAATCAGATGGTAAATCTGAGCGAATGGCTCTGCAGCACCCTGGTCCAGATGGGCCGGGTCATCGGTCCGTGGCTGCAGCATCAGAACCCCGTGACCCGCTTGCTCAGCACCTCTTCTGTTTCTAGGCCCGGTTTTAAGTCAATGTTGGAGCCTCATGATCAGAAAAGGTGCTAGGGAGGCAGATCGCAGGAATACCGTCTGAGGGACACGGACTAATAACCAAGGTGCTGCAGATCCATTCTCTAAGGTTTGGTTTAGTTCTACCAGTCTGACGCTCCATATGGATTTAGGTGTATTAAAGTGGTGAATAAAATACTATAAAATTAGTTGAAAAATTAAACAAAAAGCAAAACTTTAACATTTGTGCTTTTTATGATCATTACATGTTTCTGGCTGCTGACGCTGTGTATCTGCATATACCTGCATTACTCTTCTCTACCTGTAGGGGGCTGTGACAGCACCATCAAGATCTGGGATGTGCTGAAGCAGTACTGCACCCACAACCTGAAGGGCTCCTCCGGCGTGGTCCAGTAAGTGTCAGATGACCCATTGACGTTAGTTTCACCATCTGCACCATCGGTATGCTTTAGTCTTTTTGGTAATACAATACTTAACCCCTTCACGACCGGACGATTTTTCGCTTTCTGGTTTTTTTTTTCCGCCATTCTTCTTCCGAGAGATGTAACTTTTTTATTTTTCAGTCAATATGGTCACGTGAGGGCTCATTTTTTTTGTGGAACGAGCTGTACTTTTAAATTAAACCATAAGATTTACCATATAGTGTACTGGAAAACGGCAAAAAAAAATTCCAAATGCGGAAAAATAGCAAAATAAAAGTGCGATAACACTATTGTTTTTGAGATATTTTATTCACGGTGTTCACTGTATGGTAAAACTGATGTGTGGGTGTGATGCCTCAGGTCAGTGCGAGTTCGTAGACACCAAACATGTATAGGTTTACTTTTCTTTATCGTTCCTATGGGAGACCCAGACATTGGGTGTATAGCTTCTGCCTCCGGTGGGGACACAAAGTACTACACTAAAAAGTGTAGCTCCTCCCTCTGAGCATATACACCCCCTGGTTAACCAGATCTAGCCAGTTCATTGCTTTGTGTTCAGGAGGCATACATCCACACATGCATTCTCATCTGATTTTTCATTTTTGGAAAGTTTTTGAAGAAAAGCGTGTCCAAGCCTGCACTCCCGGCATGTCCCTTCTCACCCCACTGTGTCGGCGGTGCTGTTAAGGTTGATTTCAGGGCTGGAGCCTTACATGCCGCGCTCCTTCATCATCCCTCGGGCTCTGGCTTGAAGTGGGAGCCAGCACGGTTCTCCTTGCTTTGCAGGAGACCGGTCTCCATCCGCAGCCCTTCAGGATCCTGCTGGACCGGAGCACTCATCCCTCAGGGACCTG
The DNA here is from genome assembly GCF_048569485.1 of Anomaloglossus baeobatrachus. NCBI lineage: Eukaryota > Metazoa > Chordata > Amphibia > Anura > Aromobatidae > Anomaloglossus > Anomaloglossus baeobatrachus. The sequence continues at coordinate 284,572,431 of NC_134359.1, read as the reverse complement.
GCCCAGCGTCTCAGAAGCTAAGTACCTGAGACGTTTATATTTGGTGGTCCCGGTACTTTATTATGGTGGGAGAGTGTGCTGTGTAACTTTTGTGACATTTCCGGCCGGTTCTCTGGCTGTCGCCTGAGAACCGCGCCGATGGTGCCTGCTCGCCGGCCGCGTCGTTTAAATTTAGGCCCCGGCTTCGCCGGAGGCCTACTTTCGATTTCACTGCCCTCGCATGTCAATCATGCAGAGGAACAGTGCGGCTCCGCCCAGCGGCCGTTCGGTACAGGGGAGGGTTACTCCTCTCTGAGTACATGTCCACTCCCCTGTAAATCTCCTTGGCCCTCCAGGTCCCGCTCTCAGAGCAGGTCCCGCCCCCTCTCCTCGCTCCAGCGCCATTTTCTCAGCGTTCTTCTCTGGATCAGACACTGGCTGCAGCATTCCTGCTAAGCTGCTTGGGGGTCCGGGCTGTGGGATCTGGAGGGCACACAAACGGTCTGGTAAGCCACAACCTCCGGTTGTGGACCTTCTTATATACTCTCTGGGGGTCATTCTGGCTCAGAGCCCCCACTTCAGCAGCATGTCTCACACAAGGAGCAAGGCTGCAAGGCTGTACTCAATATGCACTGCATGTAAGCTCCTACTGCCTGAACCGAGCACATATCCACATTGTGATGCCTGCTCTAACCTGACAATGCCTCAGCCTGGAGTCTCACTCCCAGTGGTCCCTCCGGCTGCTCCGGCTCCTGTGGCTGAACCCCCGGCTTGGGTAGAATCCTTCTCTAAGTCTATCTCCCAGTCCTTTGCCGACTCCATGGGACAGCTGTCCCGGACTCTGCTGAGCATGCATCAGCCCCCTTCACAGGGCGCCTCTGCTGCTACGGCTCGCTCAGCAGAGCTCACAGAGGATTCTTGATCTGGTCCCAGACCCCGTCCTCCTAAAAGGAGACGCAGGGTCACCTCTCCTTCCTCGTCCCGCGGCTCTGAGTCACAAGTTGACTCGCAGGACGAGGAGGATGTCTTTACTGGGGGCTCGGACGCTACCTCCATGTGCCCCATTGATCTATCCGAATGTGACGCAGATGTTGGTGATTTGATTGCGTCCATTAATTCTGTGCTGGATCTCAATCCGCCAGTATCAGAGGAACAACCCTCTCTGGCAGAAAAGCACCAGTTTACATCACCTAAGAGGACAAAGCGTGTGTTCTTTAACCACTCCAGTTTTCAGGCCGCTGTGACCAAGCCTAGGGCCTGTCCTGACAAACGCTTTCCTAAGCGTGGTTCTGATGACCGTTTTCCCTTTCCACCTGAGGTGGTCAAGGAGTGGGCTCATTCGCCAACGGTAGACCCTCCGGTGTCTAGGCTCTCAGCCCGGACCGTTGTGTCGGTGGCTGATGGCACCTCTCTTAAGGATTCCACTGACCGCCAGGTTGACCTTCTGGCCAAATCTGTATATGAGGCGGCAGGGGCCTCGTTCTCCCCATCTTTTGCAGCAGTGTGGGCTCTCAAAGCCATCTCTGCTTCTCTAGAGGAGATGCATTCCCTCACCAGGGAATCTATGCCCGAAATGGTTGCCTTAACTTACCAAGCTTCAGCTTTTTCATCCTATGGAGGCTTCTCACCGCACTGCGGTGGCTTCGGCTAATTCCCTCGCTATCCGCAGGATCTTGTGGCTTCGAGAGTGGAAGGCAGATGCTTCTTCAAAAAAGTACCTTGCTGGACTCCCTTTTGTTGGATCCAGGCTATTCGGTGAACAACTGGACGAAATTATTAAGGAGGCTACTGGCGGGAAGAGTACTTCCATGCCACAAACTAAAACCAGGAAACCTGCCCAGGGTAGGAACCAGTCGAGGTTTCGTTCCTTTCGTTCCTCCAACTGGTCATCCTCTAAGCCCTCGGCCTCGTCCACTAACTCAGCCAAGGACCAAAAACCCAACTGGCACACAAAGGCGCGTCCACAAAAGACCGCAGGAGCTGCTGCCACTAAGGCAGCCTCCTCTTGACTATCTGGCCACGCCAGCAACGTCCTTGGTCGGTGGCAGGCTCTCCCACTTTGGCGACGTGTGGTTTCAACACGTCTCCGATCAGTGGGTGCGGGATATCATCTCCCACGGCTACAGGATAGAATTTTCTTCCAGCCCGCCAAACAGATTTTTTCTGTCCACTCCCCCCTGCTCCAAGGCCGCCGCCTTCGCTCAGGCCGTGGCATCCTTGCAGGCCAACGGAGTAATTGTACCAGTTCAGGCCCGGGAGCGGTTCAGAGGTTTCTACTCAAATCTCTTCCTAGTCCCCAAAAAGGACGGTTCCTTCCGGCCCATCCTGGATCTCAAGCTTCTCAACAAGCATGTTCAGGTGCGGCATTTTCGCATGGAGTCTCTGCGATCAGTCATTGCCTCAATGACCCAAGGAGATTTCCTGGCATCCATCGACATCAGAGATGCCTATCTACATGTGCCAATTGCAGTTTCACACCAGCGTTGGCTACGCTTTGCAATCGGAGAGGAACATTTCCAATTCGTGGCTCTCCCCTTCGGGTTAGCCACGGCCCCTCGAGTATTCACCAAGGTCATGGCAGCAGTGGGTGCGGTTCTGCACCTCCAGGGGTTGGCAGTGATTCCTTACCTGGACGACCTTCTAGTCAAGGCTTCATCCAGCGCAGACTGTCAGCGGAGTGTCTCGCTCACTCTCACCACTCTAACCCAATTCGGGTGGCTTGTCAACCTGCTCAAATCCACTCTGACTCCGACCCAGAGGCTCACGTACCTAGGGATGCAGTTCGAGACTCTACCGGCACTTGTGAAGCTGCCCTTAGTCAAACAGCAGTCCCTCCATCTGGCGGTGCGCGCTCTGCTGAGATCCCGCCGTCATTCCATCAGGCACCTAATGCGGGTGCTGGGTCTGATGGTGGCGTCAATGGAGGCTGTTCCCTTTGCCCAGTTCCATCTGCGTCCTCTGCAGCTGGACATTCTCCGCTGTTGGGACAAGCGGACTTCCTCCTTGCACAGGCTGGTGGCTCTGTCGCCTCAGACCAGGGGTTCCCTTCAGTGGTGGCTTCGGCCCCCGTCTCTGTCTCAGGGACGCTCCTTTCTGGCCCCGTCCTGGGTGATCCTCACCACGGATGCCAGTCTCTCCGGCTGGGGAGCGGTATGTCTCCACCACCGAGCACAGGGCACTTGGACTCCGTCCGAGTCAGCCCTCTCGATCAATGTGCTGGAAACCAGAGCCGTGCTTCTAGCTCTCCTAGCCTTTCACCACCTTTTAGCGGGCAAGCACATCCGAGTCCAGTCAGACAACGCGACAGCGGTTGCCTACATCAATCACCAAGGCGGGACACGCAGCCGCCTGGCAATGTTGAAGGTTCAACGCATCCTTCAATGGACGGAGGACTCCAAGTCCACCATATCCGCAGTCCACATCCCAGGCGTGGAAAACTGGGAAGCAGATTCTCAGCCGTCAAACCGTGGACGGTGGCGAGTGATCCCTGCATCCGGCAGTGTTTCAGTCAATCTGCCGCAAGTGGGGCACTCCGGAAGGGGATCTAATGGCATCCCGGCACAACAACAAGGTTCCGGTTTACGTGGCTCGCTCCCACGATCCTCAGGCCTTTGCAGCGGACGTGCTGGTTCAAGATTGGTCCCAGTTTCGTCTGTCCTACGTGTTTCCCCCTCTAGCTCTCTTGCCCAGAGTTCTGCGCAAGATCAGAATGGAGGGCCGTCGAGTCATCCTCATTGCCCCGGACTGACCCAGGCGAGCTTGGTACCCAGACCTGCTCCATCTGTCCGTAGAGGTGCCGTGGCATCTTCCGGACCGTCCAGACCTTCTCTCACAAGGTCTGTTTTTCCGCCAGAATTCTGCGGCTCTCAGATTGACGGCGTGGCTCTTGAGTCCTGGATCTTGACGGCTTCTGGTATTCCTCCTGAAGTCATCTCCACTATGACTCGGGCTCGGAAGTCTTCCTCGGCAAAAATCTATCACAGGACTTGGAGAATTTTCCTGTCCTGGTGTCGCTCTTCCGGCCATGCTCCTTGGCCTTTTTCCTTGCCGACCCTTCTGTCCTTTCTACAGTCCAGTCTGCAGCTAGGACTATCCCTCAATTCCCTCAAGGGACAGGTCTCGGCTCTGTCAGTGTTGTTCCAGCGGCGTCTCGCCCGCCTGGCTCAGGTCCGCACCTTCATGCAGGGTGCGTCTCACATCATTCCGCCTTACCGGCGGCCCTTGGATCCCTGGGACCTCAATCTGGTCCTCACGGCCTTGCAGAAACCCCGCTTTGAGCCTCTTAGGGAGGTTTCTTTGTCTCGTCTTTCACAGAAAGTGGTCTTTCTAGTGGCCATAACTTCCCTCAGGAGAGTCTCTGATTTGGCTGCTCTCTCTTCGGAGTCACCTTTTTTTGGTTTTTCATCAAGACAAGGTGGTTCTCCGTCCGACTCCGGACTTTCTTCCTAAGGTGGTATCTCCTTTCCACCTTAACCAGGACATTTCCCTGCCTTCCTTTTGTCCGGCTCCTGTTCATCGCTTCGAAAAAGCGTTGCATACTCTGGATCTGGTGCGGGCGCTCCGGATCTATGTGTCTCGCACCGCTGTTCTTAGGCGGTGCACATCTCTCCTTGTGCTAACCACAGGTCGGCGTAAGGGCCTCTCGGCTTCTAAGCCGACCTTAGCTCTCTGGATTAGGTCGGCCATATCCGATGCCTACCAGTGTACTCGGGTGCCTCCCCCGCCAGGGATCAAGGCACACTCGACCAGAGCTGTCGGTGCCTCTTGGGCTTTCAGGCACCAGGCTACGGCTCAGCAGGTCTGTCAGGCCGCCACTTGGACTAGCCTGCATACCTTTTCAAAGCACTACCAAGTGCATGCTCATGCTTCGGCAGATGCGAGCTTGGGCAGACTCATCCTTCAGGCGGCTGTCGCCCATTTGTGAAGTTAGGTTTCGCCTACTTCTCAGTTTTCTGTTTATTCCCACCCATGGACTGCTTTGAGACGTCCCAATGTCTGGGTCTCCCATAGGAACGATGAAGAAAAAGAGAATTTTGTTACTTACCGTAAATTCTTTTCTTTGTCGCTCCATTGGGAGACCCAGACAATTGGGTGTATAGCTATTGCCTCTGGAGGCCACACAAAGTATTACACTTAAAAGTGTAAGGCCCCTCCCCTTCTGGCTATACACCCCCAGTGGGATCACTGGCTCACCAGTTTTGTGCTTTGTGCGAAGGAGGCAACACATCCACGCATAGCTCCACTTTTTAGTCAGCAGCAGCTGCTGACTATGTCGGATGGAAGAAAAGAGGACACATATAGTGTCCCCAGCATGCTCCCTTCTCACCCCACTGTATGTCGGAGGTGTTTGTAAGGTTGAGGTACCCATTGCGGGTACGGCGGCAGGAGCCCACATGCTGATTCCTTCCCCATCCCTTTTTACAGGGCTCTGGGTGAAGTGGGATTTACCGGTCTCCAGGCACTGAGACCGTGCTCCATCTACAGCCCCTGGAGAAGATGCTGGATGGAGCGGAGTACATCAGGGACATGGCCCTGCTTCCTCAAGGTACTCTGTGTCCCCGTGCATTTGGCGCTCACACCGCAGCATGCTGGGTGTTGTAGTGCGCCGGGGGACATCAGCGCTGCGGCGCCTGTGCCATGGCCTCATTCAGCTTTGCTGAAGCAGGCTCACTTATGGGAATTGGTCGCGCCGGCCGCTGGGACTGCGGCGCGGCTGGCACTTGTAGTGCGCCGGGGACTTCAGCGCGGCCTGCGCTTTTACGGCGGCCGCGCTGATAACTAGAGTCCCCGGCTTTTGCGGCCTGCTTCCGTTCGTTCCCGCCCCCAGACCTGCCAGTCAGGAGAGGGGCGGGACGCTGGCCACTTCCAGGAATCGGTCGCGCCGGCCGCTGGCAGCGGCGCGGCTGGCACTTGTGGTGCGCCGGGGACTTCAGCGCGGCCCGCGCTTTTACGGCGGCCGCGCTGATAACTAGAGTCCCCGGCTTTTGCGGCCTGCTTCCGTTCGTTCCCGCCCCCAGACCTGCCAGTCAGGAGAGGGGCGGGACGCTGGCCACTTCTATGAATCGGTCGCGCCGGCCGCTGGAACTGCGGCGCGGCTGGCACTTGTGGTGCGCCGGGGACTTCAGCGCGGCCCGCGCTTTTACGGCGGCCGCGCTGTTAACTCGAGTCCCCGGCTTCTGGGCCTAGTCTCCCTTCGTTACCGCCCACAGCCCTGACAGTCAGGGTAGGGGCGTGACGCTGCATAGAGCAGAGCTGAGAGCTGGAGTATGTTTTGCATACTCCACCCCTCTCACTGTGTGCACTGTGAATCCGGATTCCCGCACTTTCTCAGGCACGCCCACGGCTTCCTTCTCTACAAGGACACCGGCAGCCATTAGTGTCAGTTTCTGTACGATACAGAGACAAGTGTGGAAGGCCCTGGCATTCTGATAGTCACACAATCGCTGTAACAGGCGTTAAGCAGCACCTGTGGTGCTAACCCCACTAGTGCAGAAGTGCACTTATAGATATGCTTGTACTATATACATTGCACTGTTTGGTCGCACGTTGTATATACCCTCCTGGATTATGCGGAGGAGTTATCAGCATATTCTCTGTGTAAAACAAAGGTGCAGAACCACATGTTTTTCTATACAGCTGGTACAGCATGTACGGCTATACGGCCGGCAGGTACATAGACTCCCATTGTATGCACTAATGGCCAGGGGATGAGGACGGTGTCTGCAGTATTTACTGACAGTTTTTCTGAGACTATGGCTATGATACTAGAAGCCTAGCAGTCCGGACATGTCTCTCACAATATGGGCACTGTTGAATCATTGATCCATGGCCCCCCTCAGTGTGAATAACTAACAGCTCCGGGAATGTCACACGCATCCCAGAGTCACGGCTCTGCACGGACGTCAGTCCCAGACAGCCTAAGTGGGCTCGCTATGAGCGGCCTCGGTTTCATCAGGGTCCTAACAGAAGGACTCGCTGTGTAATGAGGCGGAAGTAGCGGCTCAGGATTCTGATCCTGAGACCGCTCTCAATCTGGATACACCTGATTGTGACGCCATAGTAAATAATCTTATAGCGTCCATCTATAGAATGTGGGTTATTTCTCACAGCTCCTCCAGTGGAGGAGTCAGCTTCACGTATTTTTCTGGACCACTCTGCCTTCAGAGAGGCAGTCCAGGAACACCACGCTTATCCAGATATGCGCTTCTCCAAACGGCTTAGGATACACGTTATCCCTGCCCCCTGACTTGGTCAAGGACTGGACCCAATGTCCCGAGCGGCATCCTCCAATCTCCAGGCTTGTAGCTAGATCCATAGTTGCAGTGGGAGATGGAACTGCAAACTCAAAGATGCCACTGACAGACAGATGGATCTCTGGTCGAAAGCCATCTATGAGGCTGTCGGCGCACCGTTGGCTCCGGCATTCTCTCCCTTGGGGCACTCCAAGCTATTTCAGCTTGTCTTACACAGATTGACACGGTTACACGTACATCTGTGCCGCAGGTGGCATCCTTAACCTCTCAAATGTCTGCATTTGTTTCTTACGCGATTCAGGTTGTCCTGGACTCTGCGAACCGTGCGGCGGTAGCCTCCGCTACTCCGTGTTTTTAAGCAGAGCCTGGTCTGCTCGTTAAGTGAATGGAAGGCAGATTCTGCTTCCAAAAAAGGTTGCCTAACCAGTTGCCTTTTTCTGCTGACCGACTGTTTGGTGAGCGTTGGATGTAACCATCAAACAGTCCAGGGGTAAGGATTCATCCTTTCCTCAGCCCGGACACAACAAACCCCAACAGAGCAAGAGGCAGTCGGGGTTTTCGGCCTTTTCGAGGCTCGGGCAGGTCCCATTTTTCCTCGTCCAATGTGGACTCAAAAGGATCAGAGGAGCTAAGATTCTTAGCGGGCTCAGTCTCGCCCAAAAAAGCGACAGTCTGAAAACCCGCTTCCAAGGCGGCTTCCTCATGACTTGCGGCCTCGGTCGGTAGCAGGCTCTCCCGCCTTGGCGATATTTAGCTGCCATAGGTCAATGACCATTGAGTGTGAGACATTCTGTCTCACGGGTACAGGATAGAGCTCACTTCTCGTCCTCCAACTCGATTCTTCAGAATTTCTCCACCTCCCGGCCGGGCCGCTGCTCTTCTGCAAACAGGGTGCACTCTATAGGCAGAAAGAGTGATGACCCCCGTTCCTCTTCAGGAACAAGGTCACGGTTTTTACCCCAAATTCTTTGCGGTACCTATAACAACGGGCCGTTCCGTCCCGTTCTGGATCTAAAAATGCTCAGCAAGCTCGTGGACACCAGGCGGTTCCGGATGGAATCCCTCCGCCATGTCATCGCCTCAAGGTCCCAAGGATATTTCCTAGCATCATTAGGCATCAAGGATGCTTATCCACACGTGCCGATTGATCCAGAGCACTAGCGTTTCTACGCTTCGTTATAGGAGACGAACACCCTCTGTTCGTAGCTCTACCTTCCGGCTAGCGACAGTCCAACTGGTCTTCGCCAAGGTCAGGGCAGCAGTAGTCACAGTCCTGCACTCTCAGGGTCACTCTGTGGTCCCGTATTTAGACGATCTACTTGTCAAGGCACTCTCTTAGGAAACATGCCAACACTGCCCGAACGTTGCGCTGGAGACTCTCTAGAGTTTTGGGTGGATCATCAACTTTTTAAAGTCAGATCCGACCCCGACCCTATCGATAACATATCTAGGCATAGAGTTTCTTACTCTCTCAGCGATAGTGAAGCTGCCGCTAGACAAACAGCATTCACTACGGGCTGCAAGCTCTTCTTTAAGAACCAGTCGCACACATTGAGACGCCTCATGCACTTCCTACGTAAGATGGTAGCAATGGAGGCAGTTCCTTTCGCGCAGTTTTACTGCGTCCACTACAATGGGACATTCTCCGCCAATGGGACGAGGAGTCGACGTCCCTCAACAGAGTCGTCGTTCTTTCTCAGGCGGCCAAGGAATCTCTACGGTGGTGGCTTCTTCTCACCTCTTGGTCAAAAAGAAGGTCCTTCCTATCCCCGTCCTGGGCGATAGTTACGACAGACGCGAGTCTATCAGGGTGGGGAGCAGTTTTTCTCCACTACAGCGCTCAGGGTACGTGGACTCAGCAAGAGTCCACTCTTCAGATCAATGTTCTTGAACACAGAGCAGTGTATCTTGCCCTACAATCCTTCCAACAGCGGCTGGAAAGCAAGCATATCCGACTTCAGTCGGACAGCTCCACAGCGGTGGCATACATCAACCACCAAGGAAGAACGCGCAACCGGCAAGCCTTCCAGGAAGTCCGGCAGGTTCTGATGTGGGTGGAAGACACGGCATCCACCATATCCACAATTCACATCCCAAGTGTGGAAACTAGGAAGCTGACTTCCTAAGTCGCTGAGGTGTGGCCGAAAGAGTATGGTCTCCTCACCCGGACGGGTTTCAGGAGATCTGGCGCCGCTGACAGAGGCCGGACGTCGATCTAATGGCGTCACGGCACAACAACAATGTGCCAGCTTCATGGCACGGTTTCACAATCATCGAGCTCTGGCGGCAAACGCCTTAGTTCAGCATTGGTCGCAGTTCCAGCTACCTTAGGTGCCACCTCTGGCATTGTTGCCCAGAGTACTGCGCTAGATCAAGACCGACTGCGGCCGCGCCATCCTCGTCGCTACAAATTGGCCGAGGATGTTGTGGTACTCGGTTCTGTGGTGCCTCACGGTAGGCTAACCGGGGGCACTACCAGACCAATCAGACTGGCTGTCTCAAGGGCCATTCTTCCATTTGAATTCTACGGCCCTCAACCGGATGGTGTGGCATTGAGTCCTGGAACCTAGTGTCGTCAGGATTACCTCAGGACGTGGTTGCCACCATGAGACAGGCTAGCATACCAACGTCCGCCAAGATTGACCACAGGACGTGGAAGATGTTCTTATCTCGGTGCTCGGCGCAGGGTGTTTCTCCCTGGCCGGTTGCATCGTCTATGTTTCCTTCCTTCCTGCAATCTAGGTAGGAAAATGGGTTGTCGCTCAGTTCCCTTTAGGGACAAGTCTCAGCGCTATCTGTATTTTTTCAGAAACGACGACTTCCTCAGGTACGCACGTTCCTACGGGGAGTTTGTCTTCTCAGCACTCCGTACAAGCGGCCGTTAGAGCCCTGAGATCTGAACAAGGTTCTAATTGCTCTCCAGATGCCGCCTTTCGAGCCTTTGAAGGATGTCTCCCTTCCCGTTTTTCACGGGAAGTGGCCTTCTAGTAACGGTCTCGTCTCTTAGGAGAGTTTCCGAGCTAGCAACGCTCTCATACAAACTCCCTTCCTGGTCCTTCACCAGGACAGGGTAGTTCTGCGTCCGGTTCCGGAATTTCTCCCTAAGGTGGTATCCCATTTTCATATCAATCAGGATATCACCTCACCTTCTTTGTGTCCTCGTCCAGTCCATCAATTTCAGAAAGATTTGCATCTGTTGGTTCTGGTGAGAGCACTCAGGTTCTACTTCCCGCATGGCGCTCCTGCGCCACCCGGATGCACTCTTTGTCCTTGTCGCTGGTCGGCGTAAACAGTCGCAAGCTTCCAGATCCACCCTTGCTCGGGGGCTCGAGGAACCAATTCTTGAAACCTACAGTTCTACTGGGCTTCTGGTTCTCTCAAGGCCGAAGGCCCATTCTACCAGAGCCGTGGGTGCATCCTGGGCATTACGGCACCAGGCTACGGCTCAGCAGGTGTGTCAGGCACCCACCTGGTCGAGTCTACTTACTTTTACCAAGCATTATCAGATGCATACCTACGCTTCGGCAGACGCCAGCCTAGGTAGATAAGTCATTCAGGCGGCGGTTGGCCACCTGTAGGAGAGGGCCGTTTGACGGCCCTATCATGAGGTATTCTTTTACCCACCCAGGGATTGCTTTTGGACATCCCAATTGTCTGGGTCTCCCAATGGAGCGACAAAGAAGAAGGGAATTTTGTTTACTTACCGTAAATTCCTTTTCTTCTAGCTCCAATTGGGAGACCCAGCACCCGCCCTGTTTTCTCGGGGTTTTTCTGTTTTTTCGGGTACACATGTTGTTCATGTGGTATGGTTCAGTTCTCCGATGTTTCCTCGGATTGAATTGGTCTTTAAACCAGTTATTGGCTTTCCTCCTTCTTGCTTTGGCACTAAAACTGGTGAGCCAGTGATCCCACTGGGGGTGTATAGCCAGAAGGGGAGGGGCCTTACACTTTTAAGTGTAATACTTTGTGTGGCCTCCAGAGGCAATAGCTATACACCCAATTGTCTGGGTCTCCCAATTGGAGCTAGAAGAAAAGGAATTTACGGTAAGTAAACAAAATTCCCTTCTTTCTTATAGTTCCGTATTGGGAGACCCAGCACCCTCCCTGTTGCCTGTTGGCAGTTTCTTGTTCCGCGTGTTATCACCGGCTGTTGTTGTAGACAGAGGTATCGGTTGTTCCGGTTCTTGCTCTGTCTTTACTTGTGGGTGGCTGTTCTCCTTCAGCTTTTGCACTAAACTGGCTAGATCTGGTTATCCAGGGGGTGTATATGCTCAGAGGGAGGAGCTACACTTTTTAGTGTAGTACTTTGTATGTCCTCCGGAGGCAGAAGCTATACACCCATGGTCTGGGTCTCCCAATACGGAACTATAAGTAAAAGAATTTACGGTAAGTAACAAAATTCTCTTTTTATATAATGAGTTAAAAAAAATCAGACGTTTGTCTGAAAAAAGTGGCGCACGTTTCACGCCATATTCCGTGCCCCGTATGCGTTCTCATTTTTCGGGATTTATGGCTCAGTGATGGCTTATTTTTTGCGTCTCGAGCTGACGTTTTAAATGATACCATTTTTGCGCAGAGGCTACGTTTTGATCGCCTATTATTGCATTTTGCGCAAAATCTGTGGTGACCAAAAAAACGTAATTTTGGCGTGTGGAATTTTTTTGCCACTACGCTGTTTACCAATCAGATTAATTGATTTTATATTTTGATAGATCGGGCATTTCTGAATGCGGCGATACCAAATATGTGTATATTTATTTATTTTTTAACCCTTTAATTTTCAATGGGGTGAAAGGGGGATGATTTGAACTTTTAGGTTTTTGGGGGGGGTTTTAAACTTTTTTTTTTTAAATTTTTTTATTTGACAGCGCCATTTAAGGGGTTGAACGGCACACGTAGATAACGATTCTGCTCGTGCCTGGCAGGCGCACATCTCCGCTGTGAAAATCAGCTGAGATGTGCGCTGAACGCGACAAGTTGCCGGCAGCAGACCGCGGGCAGTAACGCTATGACCGCTAGGACATATTATTGCCCGCGGTCGTTAAGGGGTTAAAGGCGTCTTGTGAGATTCGATCGGCAAGGCTGCTTTTTTCCAGAGACAGCGCCCCCATTGGCTGGGTCTGGCATTGCAGTCTCTCCTGCACTTCTTCTGATCGTCGTCCTCCTTTCTTTCTAGCCTGGTGCAGTTTCATCCGGACATGTCCCGGCTGCAGCTCTTCTCCTCCTCCATGGATTACAAGATCCGGATCTGGGATCTGAAATCCAGCCGGTGTCTGTGTCTCCTGGAGAACCACTACAGCGCCGTCACCTCCCTGTGCTTCTCCGCGGACGGGGACACCATGATCAGGTAAGAATTTGTGCAATTTAGGACCATCAAATATCAAGACATCATAAAGTGTCTGAAGTTTCCTAAAAGTTTGCACACCCCTGTGATGATCAGTCATGGTCATCGCTGGACGTGTCATGCAGTAATTTGGCTTCTTGTTTGCAGCTCAGGCCGGGATAAGATCTGCACCGTGTGGGATCTGGTGACCAACACTCCCCGGAGGACGGTTCCCGTGTATGAGGTCAGTGATCCCTCGCTCTGGGATTGGTCGAGTGGACATTACATACACTGCATACAATTTATTGTTTCCTTTACAGAGTGTGGAGGTCGTCCTGCTCCTCCCCAGCACCCCCGATCTGATCGGCCGAGATCAGGACACAACGTCTCTCCTCTTCATCACAGCTGGAAGCAAAGGTAAGACGGGACCGAACAGCGATTGTCTGCACTAGAGCGCTCATATTAGTAATGTGCACATATATCGACAATCTTCATTATAAGCCTCAAACTGATAACCAGCATGGCTGCACTCACTATTCTGCTGGGGCAGTCACTGTGTACATACATTACATTACTGATCCTGTATTATACTCCAGAGCTGCACTCACTATTCTGCTGGGGCAGTCACTGTGTACATACAGTTAGGTCCAGAAATATTTGGACAGTGACACAATTTTGGCGAGTTGGGCTCTGCATGCCACCACATTGGATTTGAAATGAAACCTCTACAACAGAATTCAAGTGCAGATTGTAACGTTTAATTTGAAGGTTTGAACAAAAATATCTGATAGAAATTGTAGGAATTGTCACATTTCTTTACAAACACTCCACATTTTAGGAGGTCAAAAGTAATTGGACAAATAAACCAAACCCAAACAAAATATTTTTATTTTCAATATTTTGTTGCGAATCCTTTGGAGGCAATCACTGCCTTAAGTCTGGAACCCATGGACATCACCAAACGCTGGGTTTCCTCCTTCTTAATGCTTTGCCAGGCCCTTACAGCCGCAGCCTTCAGGTCTTGCTTGTTTGTGGGTCTTTCAGTCTTAAGTCTGGATTTGAGCAAGTGAAATGCATGCTCAATTGGGTTAAGATCTGGTGATTGACTTGGCCATTGCAGAATGTTCCACTTTTTTGCACTCATGAACTCCTGGGTAGCTTTGGCTGTATGCTTGGGGTCATTGTCCATCTGTACTATGAAGCGCCGTCCGATCAACTTTGCGGCATTTGGCTGAATCTGGGCTGAAAGTATATCCCGGTACACTTCAGAATTCATCCGGCTACTCTTGTCTGCTGTTATGTCATCAATAAACACAAGTGACCCAGTGCCATTGAAAGCCATGCATGCCCATGCCATCACGTTGCCTCCACCATGTTTTACAGAGGATGTGGTGTGCCTTGGATCATGTGCCGTTCCCTTTCTTCTCCAAACTTTTTTCTTCCCATCATTCTGGTACAGGTTGATCTTTGTCTCATCTGTCCATAGAATACTTTTCCAGAACTGAGCTGGCTTCATGAGGTGTTTTTCAGCAAATGTAACTCTGGCCTGTCTATTTTTGGAATTGATGAATGGTTTGCATCTAGATGTGAACCCTTTGTATTTACTTTCATGGAGTCTTCTCTTTACTGTTGACTTAGAGACAGATACACCTACTTCACTGAGAGTGTTCTGGACTTCAGTTGATGTTGTGAACGGGTTCTTCTTCACCAAAGAAAGTATGCGGCGATCATCCACCACTGTTGTCATCCGTGGACGCCCAGGCCTTTTGCGTTCCCAAGCTCACCAGTCAATTCCTTTTTTCTCAGAATGTACCCGACTGTTGATTTCTTTGTCGCTCCATTGGGAGACCCAGACAATTGGGTGTATAGGCTATGCCTCCGGAGGCCGCACAAAGTATTACACTAAAAGTGTAAAGCCCCTCCCCTTCTGGCTATACACCCCCCGTGCTCCCACAGGCTCCTCAGTTTTCATGCCCAGAGTGTTACGCAAGATCAGGGCCGGCTGCCGCCGCGTCATCCTCGTCGCTTCAGACTGGCCGAGGAGGTCGTGGTACCCGGATCTGTGGCATCTCACGGTGGGCCAACCGTGGGCACTACCAGACCGACCAGACTTGCTGTCTCAAGGGCCGTTTTTCCATCTGAATTCTGCGGCCCTCAACCTGACTGTGTGGCCATTGAGTCCTGGATCCTAGCGTCTTCAGGATTATCTCAAGAGGTCATTGCCACTATGAGACAGGCTAGGAAACCAACGTCCGCCAAGATCTACCACAGGACGTGGAAAATATTCCTGTCGTAGTGCTCTGCTCGGGGGTTTTCTCCCTGGCCATTTGCCTTGCCCCCTTTTCTGTCCTTCCTTCAATTTGGACGGGAAAAGGGTTTGTCGCTCGGTTCCCTTAAGGGACAAGTCTCAGTGCTCTCTGTGTTTTTCCAGAAGCGCCTAGCCAGACTTCCACAGGTACGCACGTTCCTGCAGGGGGTTTGTCACATCGTTCCTCCTTACAAGCGGCCGTTAGAACCCTGGGATCTGAACAGGGTGCTGATGGTTCTTCAGAAACCACCATTCGAGCCAATGAGAGATATTTCCCTCTCACGCCTTTCGCAGAAAGTGGTTTTCCTAGTAGCAGTCACTTCACTTCGGAGAGTGTCTGAGCTAGCAGCGCTGTCATGCAAAGCCCCTTTCCTGGTGTCTCACCAGGACAAGGTGGTTCTGCGTCCGGTTCCGGAATTTCTCCCTAAGGTGGTATCCCCCTTTCATCTCAATCAGGATATCTCCTTACCTTCTTTTTGTCCTCATCCAGTTCACCAATGTGAAAAGGATTTGCACTTGATTAGATCTGGTGAGAGCACTCAGACTCTACATTTCTCGTACGGCGCCCCTGCGCCGCTCGGATGCACTCTTTGTCCTTGTCGCTGGCCAGCGTAAAGGGTCACAGGCTTCCAAATCAAGCCTGGCTCGGTGGATCAAGGAACCAATTCTCGAAGCTTACCGTTCTGCTGGGCTTCCGGTTCCCTCAGGGCTGAAGGCCCATTCTACCAGAGCCGTGGGTGCGTCCTGGGCTTTGAGGCACCAGGCTACGGCTCAGCAGGTGTGTCAGGCGGCTACCTGGTCGAGCCTGCACACTTTCACGAAACACTATCAGGTGCATACCTATGCTTCGGCGGATGCCAGCATAGGCAGACGAGTCCTTCAGGCGGCGGTTGCCCACCTGTAGGAAGGGGCCGTTTTACGGCTCTATTACGAGGTATTATTGTACCCACCCAGGGACTGCTTTTGGACGTCCCAATTGTCTGGGTCTCCCAATGGAGCGACAAAGAAGAAGGGAATTTTGTTTACTTACCGTAAATTCCTTTTCTTCTAGCTCCAATTGGGAGACCCAGCACCCGCCCCTGTTTTTTTGTGTACACATGTTGTTCATGTTGAATGGTTTCAGTTCTCCGATATTCCTTCGGATTGAAGTTACTTTAAACCAGTTTATAATTTTTTCCTCCTTCTTGCTTTTGCACCAAAACTGAGGAGCCCGTGGGAGCACGGGGGGTGTATAGGCAGAAGGGGAGGGGCTTAACACTTTTAGTGTAATACTTTGTGCGGCCTCCGGAGGCATAGCCTATACACCCAATTGTCTGGGTCTCCCAATTGGAGCTAGAAGAAAAGGAATTTACGGTAAGTAAACAAAATTCCCTTCTTTGCTACTCCAAGCATGTCTGCTATCTCTCTGATGGAGTTTTTCTATTTTTCAGCCTCAGGATGTTCTGCTTCACCTCAATTGAGAGTTCCTTAGACTGCATGTTGTCTGGTCACAGCAACAGCTTCCAAATGCAAAACCACACACCTGTAATCAACTCCAGACCTTTTAACTACTTCATTGATTACAGGTTAACGAGGGAGACGCCTTCAGAGTTAATTGCAGCCCTTAGAGTCCCTTGTCCAATTACTTTTTGTCCCTTGAAAAAGAGGAGGCTATGCATTACAGAGCTATGATTCCTAAACCCTTTCTCCGATTTGGATGTGAAAACTCTCATATTGCAGCTGGGAGTGTGCACTTTCAGCCCATATTATATATAGAATTGTATTTCTGAACATGTTTTTGTAAATAGCTAAAATAACAAAACTTGTGTCACTGTCCAAATATTTCTGGACCTAACTGTACATTACTGATCCTGAGTTACATCCTGTATTATACTCCAGAGCTGCACTCACTATTCTGCTGGGGCAGTCACTGTGTACTGTGTACACACATTACATTACTTATCCTGTATTATCCTCCAGAGCTGCACTCACTATTCTGCTGGTGCAGTCACTGTGTACATACATTACATTACTGATCCTGTACTGGTCCTGAGTTACCTCCTGTATTATACTCCAGAGCTGCACTCACTATTCTGCTGGGGCAGTCACTGTGTACATACATTACTGATCCTGAGTTACATCCTGTATTATCCTCCAGAGCTGCACTCACTATTCTGCTGGGGCAGTCACTGTGTACATACGTTACATTACTGATCCTGTACTGATCCTGAGTTACCTCCTGTATTATACTCCAGAGCTGCACTCACTATTCTGCTGGGGCAGTCACTGTGTATATACATTACTGATCCTGAGTTATATCCTGTATTATACTCCAGAGCTGCACTCACTATTCTGCTGCTGCAGTCACTGTGTACATACATTACTGATCCTGGGTTCCTCTGTCTTATGCAGGTATACTGCGGGTGTGGGATGCCGCCACGTCCAGGTGTTTATACACTCAGACGTCGCCTCACACCAGTAAGAAAGTCTCGGAAGAGGAGGGGGACGAGCACAGCCTGACCCACTGCCTGCTTCTCCCTAACCAGGAGGAGGTGGTGACGGTGAGCGCGGAGCACAGCATTATCATGTACGACCTCCACAATCTGGAGCTGAGGAAGCAGGTGAGTCTCCTCCGTCCCTTCTCAGCCCCCAGAGTTCCCATCTTCGCCTCCGCCACCTCCTAACATTCTCGTCCACAGTTTGCAGGATACAACGACGAGGTTCTGGATGTGAAATTCTTGGGGGCTTCGGATTCCCATATTGTTGTGGCTACAAACAGCCCCCAAATAAAAGTCTTTGAGCTGGAAACATCCAACTGCCAGATCCTGTACGGCCACTCAGGTATGTTGTGCACCATCGTCCTGCACCAAGCAGGAGGTACTGAGCTCGCTACTGAGCATCCTGTTCTAGCGAGCCGGACATGTGACCGCTGCAGCTAGTGATTGGCTGCAGTGGTCACATGGCTATCCTGACACAACAGAAGGCATTGAGACCAGCAATGTGCCAGGAGGCACGTCGGGATTAGAAACAGTGGCTATACTTTAATATAAGATATATATATTTTGTGGGGGGGGATTATAGCATGTAATAATCTTTGCGCAATACCAATGTGAGCCACAAGGTGGCAATATAAGTTTGTCCGAAACAAAAAGTGGCGCACGTTTTACGCCATATTTCGTGACCCGTAGCGTTCTCATTTTTCGGGATCTATGGCTCAGTGACGGCTTATTTTTTGTGTCTCGAGCTGACGTTTTTAACGGTACCATTTTTGCGCAGATGCTACATTTTGATCTCCTGTTTGCATTTTGCGTAAAAGTTATGGCGACAAAAAAGTCGTTTTGGCGTTTGGAATTTTTTTTGCTGCTACGCCGTGTACTGACCAGATTCATTGATTTTTTTTATTTTGATAGATCGGGTGTTTCTGAACGCAGTGATGCCAAATGTGTGTATATTATTTTTTATTTTTTTAACCCTTAATTTTCAATGGGGCGAATGGGGGGTGATTTGAACTTTTTAGTTTTTTTTTGTTTTTTTTTTAATTTTTTAAAACTTTTATTTTTTTTTTTATTTTACTAGTCCCCCTAGGGGGCTATAGCGATCAGCAATCCGATCGCTCTATCTGCTGATCACAGCTACAGAGCTGTAAACAGCAGATACGCTCACTTTCTTTTTCACTGGGCCGTGGGCACAGTGAAAGTGAAAGCAATTCATATGTGGTACAGGAGTCATCACATGACCCTGTGCTACCATGACAACTACCGGAAGTCACGTGATCGCGTCACGTAACTTCCGGTATCGGGCGGTAAGTAAAAGTTTACCGCGGTCGCGCTTATAATGGCGCTGTCATATATTGACAGCGCCATTTAAGGGGTTAAACGGCACGAACAGATAACGATTCTGCTCGTGCCTAGCAGGCACACATCTCAGCTGTGAAAATCAGCTGAGATGTGCGCCGATCGCAGCATGCTGCCGCCGGCAGACCGCGGGCAGTAACGTTATGACCGCTAGGACGTAATTTTACTGCCCGCGGTCATTAAAAGGTTAAATATATATTTTTTTTTCTTTTTTTTTTTTCTATTTTAGAGACTGTTCTTGCCCTTGATGTGTTTAAGAAAGGCCTGATGTTTGCCAGCTGTGCCAAGGTACAGTCCAAAAAATGTGCTGGTTCCAGTAGACGACCTCTTTTGCTCTTTTGCTTATCTTTGCTCTTTTCTTATAGGATCGCACAGTCAGAATCTGGAGGATGAATAAAACCAGCGGAAAGGTGCATTGTGTGGCCATGGGCGGAGGGCACACCAATAGTGTTGGGGCGATAGCGTGCTCCAGGTAGGTCAATCCCTGTCCTAACACATGAGCTCCAGGAAAGGCTGCGGGTTAATTCCTGTAGGGAGGATAGATGGGCGGCTAAAAGGGAAACGGGCGCCGCTGATGTCCGTGTGAATAGCGATGGTTGTAACTCGTGCTTCCTGAGCCACAGACGTGGGATCAGGGGACGGACCTTTAGCTTTTGTCTGTTCTTTTAGATTGAAAGGTTCCTTTATTGTCAGCGGAAGCCAAGATTTCACATTAAAGCGCTGGACGCTGCCGGAGTCCATCACCGAATCAAAAGGCCGAATATCCGAACTGGAAAGTTTATATGCCAGCGTGACCGAGAAGGGGCATGAGAAGGTAAAATAGGGCTAATGCATTATATACATATATAATTATATACAGGAGATGCCCAGGTTATACCAGCTGTACATATATAATTATATACAGGAGATGCCCAGGTTATACCAGCTGTACATATATAATTATATACAGGAGATGCCCAGGTTATACCGGCTGTACATATATAATTATATACAGGAGATGCCCAGGTTATACCAGCTGTACATATAAAATTATATACAGGAGATGCCCAGGTTATAGCAGCTGTACATATATAATTATATACAGGAGATGCCCGGGTTATACCAGCTGTACATATATAATTATATACAGGAGATGCCCAGGTTATACCAGCTGTACATATATAATTATATACAGGAGATGCCCGGGTTATACCGGCTGTACATATATAATTATATACAGGAGATGCCCAGGTTATACCAGCTGTACACATATAATTATATACAGGAGATACCCAGGTTATACCAGCTGTACATATATAATTATATACAGGAGATGCCCGGGTTATACCAGCTGTACATATATAATTATATACAGGAGATGCCCGGGTTATACCAGCTGTACATATATAATTATATACAGGAGATACCCAGGTTATACCAGCTGTACATATATAATTATATACAGGAGATGCCCAGGTTATACCAGCTGTACATATATAATTATATACAGGAGATGCCCAGGTTATAGCAGCTGTACATATATAATTATATACAGGAGATGCCCAGGTTATACCAGCTGTACATATATAATTATATACAGGAGATGCCCAGGTTATAGCAGCTGTACATATATAATTATATACAGGAGATGCCCAGGTTATACCAGCTGTACATATATAATTATATACAGGAGATGCCCGGGTTATACCAGCTGTACATATATAATTATATACAGGAGATGCCCAGGTTATAGCAGCTGTACATATATAATTATATACAGGAGATGCCCAGGTTATACCAGCTGTACATATATAATTATATACAGGAGATACCCAGGTTATACCAGCTGTACATATATAATTATATACAGGAGATGCCCAGGTTATACCGGCTGTACATATATAATTATATACAGGAGATGCCCAGGTTATACCAGCTGTACATATATAATTATATACAGGAGATGCCCAGGTTATACCAGCTGTACATATATAATTATATACAGGAGATACCTGGGTTATACCAGCATAAAATTATTTTCTAAAGGGACCATTACTTTTCTTATTCTGGATTATCAGATTTTCCGGATTATGAATTGGCAGATGCATACATACATTGTATAATATATTATCCCCTTTTCTTCTCCAGGACATTAACAGTGTTGCGGTATCCCCTAATGACAAGCTGATCGTCTCGGGGTCTCAGGATAAAACGGCCAAGCTGTGGTCCTCGTCGGACCTCTCGCTCCTGGGCGTCTTCAGGGGACACAAGCGAGGCATATGGTGCGTGCAGTTCTCACCCGTGGACCAAGTTGTAGCCACCACATCTGCTGACGGGACCCTAAAGCTCTGGGGTCTTCATGACTTCAGCTGCTTAAAGGTAATGATACAGTTGTGTTATCCTCTATACGGAGGACTACAACCCCCAGCATGAACACACTACACTTTGATTATACTATGTATGTACTATATCACCTTCTCTCACGTTCCCTTCCGCAGACCTTCGAGGGTCACGACGCCTCTGTTCTGAAGGTGATATTCGTGAGTCGTGGCACGCAGCTGCTGACAAGGTAACTACTTCCCCCTTCTCCTTGCTCGTGCCCCTCCCCCCGCCCTCCTTCCCGGACCTTGTTTTTCCATTTAAAGGGGGTTATTGCCATTTTTGTCTATGGGTATTGTCAGATTGCACTTTTAAAAATAATCATTTTTGCAATTTACTGCTGATTAAAATTTTCAGCCGTTCTTGAGATATTAACACTTTTGTTGTTGCCTAGGAAACCGACCACCGCTGCTGTTAAGCTTCTAGGCCCTGAACTGAAGCTGGCCGGGATTGGAAGGCAACGGTCCACTCCGATAATCCTGGCCAGCTTTTAAAACAGTGCTTACAAGGTCAATACAGTCTCTATATATAGTCTCTGTTGTATGTTTTGCTGTCTGGCAGCGGTGGTCGGTCTCCAAGGTAACAAGCTGTAAACAAAACTGTTAATATCTCAAGAACGGCTGGAAATTTTAATAAATAGTAAATTGCAAAATTGCTCGTATTTTCAAGCTGCATCCGACAATACCCCATTTATGAAGATGGTGAATAACCTTTTACATTGTTCTCACCACGCTCAGTGGCTCTGACGGTCTGCTGAAGCTTTGGACCATTAAAACCAATGAGTGCATCAAGACCCTGGACGGACACGAGGATAAGGTCTGGGGGCTTCATAGGAACCGACTGGACAGTGTCGTGGTGACTGGATCTGCAGATTCCAGCATTGTCCTGTGGAAGGTAAGAAGATGTCTGAGGGGCGGTATTCTGCCCATTTGAGGTCCGTTTCTCGAGTGGTCACCCATTCTTGTGTTTTGTGCAGGACGTCACCGAGGAAGAGTTGGCGGAGGAGGAGGCAAAGCAGGAGACTGAAATCTTGCAGTGAGTCTTCTAATGGTCCGGCTTATTATATACGGGTCTACTAATGGTCAAGATCCTAATTAAACCGGTCTTTCACTTTTAAGGCAACAGGAACTGTCAAATCTTCTACACGAAAAGAGGTTCCTCAAGGCCCTGGGCCTAGCAATCTCCTTAGACCAGCCTCATACTGTACTCCGAGTCATAAAAGGTGGGTAACAAGGTGCTACTTTTTACTCCTCTTGACTGCCCAGCAGGGTATACGGGCGCCTAAATGAGATGGACCCGGATTTCTTTTTCTTCGGCGCTCCATTGGGAGACCCAGACGATTGGGTGTATAGCACTGCCTCCGGAGGCCACACAAAGCATTACACTAAAAAGTGTAAGGCCCCTCCCCTTCTGGCTATACACCCCCAGTGGGATCACTGGCTCACCAGTTTTCTGCTTTGTGCGAAGGAGGTCAGACATCCACGCATAGCTCCACTGTTTAGTCAGCAGCAGCTGCTGACTATGTCGGATGGAAGAAAAGAGGGCCCATACTAGGGCCCCCAGCATGCTCCCTTCTCACCCCACTTTATGTCGGCGGTGTTTGTTAAGGTTGAGGTACCCATTGCGGGTACGGAGGCTGGAGCCCACATGCTGTTTTCCTTCCCCATCCCCCTGAGGGGCTCTGAGGAAGTGGGATCTTACCGGCCCCCAAGCCCTGAGGCCGGGCTCCATCCACAGACCCATGGAACCTGCTGGATACGGAGCTGGGTACCGTTCAGGGACAAGGCCCTGCGACATTAAGGTACTCTGTGTCCCCGTTTGTACAGGCCGCGCACACTCCAGACTTGCTGGGTGTGCTAGTGCGCCGGGGACAGTAGCGCTGCGCGCTGGGGTTACGGTCACTACAGTTTGTCTGAGTGACTTTATATGTTGGGGACTGCCGCGCCGGCCGCCCCTGGAGCGGCGGCGCGGCTGCGACTTGTAGTGCGCCGGGGACTTAGCGCCGACCGTGCTTTTACGACGGCGGCGCTTATAAATCTAGTCCCCGGCTTTTGCGGCCTAGCTCCGCTTCGTTCCCGCCCCCACCCTGTCAATCAGGGCAAGGGAGAGACGCTGTACGTTTATTCAGCGCCGAGGGCTGGAGCCTTATTTACATGCTCCAGCCCTCTCACTGAGCACAGGGGGACGCAGGTTTCCCGCTCTTTGTCTGCACACGCCCAGGGCCCGTCCCTCTCCACAGGACGCCGGCAGCCATTCCTACATGCAGTCTGGCTGGAGAACGGACACAGGCTCTGGGAGACCCAGACAAGGGATTTCTGGCGACCACACACCCGCGTTTAGCGGGCGGTAAGCAGCACTTAAGTGCTGGCCCCACTAGTGCCACAGTGTGATATTTGTGTACTTTTTTCTCTGTACCATATATATATATATATATATATATATATATATATATATATATATATATATATATATATATATATATATATATATATATATATATATATATATATATATATATATATATATATATATATATATATATATATATTGCACTGTAAGGTCGCTTCTTGGCTGTATACCCTATCTTGCTCTGAGGAGACGACAACATGTCATCTGCAAAACGCAAGGGTGCCAAGACACAGGCTATGAACGCTGCTTGTGCCGCTTGTGGGGCTGATCTACCGGCAGGTTACAATGACCCCCATTGTGTGCAATGTTCGGTCCCTGTGCCACTTCGTCAGCCGGAGCCTATGGTGGTAGTGGCCCAGGCACAGTCGCCGGTGAACCCTGTCCCGGTGACGGGGACAGAGTTTGCTGTTTTTGCTGACAGGATGTCTGTCACTATGACAAAAATCCTAGAGACCTTGCAGGCCAGGCCAGTTACTCAGACCATGGACACTGCTGCGGCAACGTTCCCCGGTCCCCCTCAGTTGGAGTTAATCCGTGCTTCAAGGGGGTCCCAGGCATCTCAGCCTGACGGCTCTGATTCAGATGACAGTCCCAGGCAGCCTAAGCGTGCTCGCTGGGAGAGACCCTCCACGTCATCACGCGGATCAGGGTCTCAACGAGAGTCTCTACATGATGAGACAGAGGAGGGTGATCAGGAGTCTAATCCTGAAACCGCTCTCAATCTGGATACTCCTGATGGTGACGCCGTGGTAAATGACCTTATAGCGGCCATCAATAGTCTATTGGAAATTTCTCCCCCTGCCCCTTCTGCAGAGGAGGCAGCTGCACAGCAGGAGAAGTTCCATTTCAGGTATCCCAAGCCTAAACTGAGTACTTTTCTGGACCACGCTGACTTCAGAGAATCAGTCCAGAAACACCATGCCTACCCAGATAAGCGTTTCTCCAAACGTCTTAAGGATACACGTTATCCCTTTCCCCCTGACGTGGTCAAACGCTGGACCCAGTGTCCAAAGGTGGATCCCCCAATCTCCAGGCTTGCAGCTAGATCCATAGTTGCAGTGGAAGATGGGGCTTCACTTAAAGATGCCAATGACAGACAGATGGACCTTTGGTTAAAGTCTGTCTATGAAGCTATTGGCGCGTCGTTTGCTCCAGCATTCGCGGCCGTGTGGGCACTCCAAGCTATTTCAGCTGGCCTGGCACAGGTGGACTCTATCATATGTCCAGCAGTGCCGCGAGTAGCGTCCCTAACCTCGCAAATGTCTGCGTTTGCGACTTACGCTATCAACGCTGTCCTGGACTCTACAAGCCGTACCTCAATTGCGTCTGCCAACTCTGTTGTCTTGCGCAGAGCCTTGTGGTTAAAGGAATGGAAAGCGGATTCTGCTTCCAAAAAATGTTTAACCAGCTTGCCGCTATCTGTAGATAGACTGTTTGGTGAACAATTGGCTGAAATCATTAAGCAATCCAAGGGTAAGGACTCCTCCTTACCCCAGCCCAGATCAAGCAAACCTCAACAGAGGAAGTGGCAGTCGAGGTTTCGGTCCTTTCGAGGCTCCAGCAAGACCCAATTCTCCTCGTCCAAAGGGACTCAGAAGGAGCAAAGGAGCTCAGATTCCTGGCGGGCTCAGTCACGCCCCAAGAAAGCAACCGGAGGAACCGCTTCCAAGGCGGCTGCCTCATGACTTTCGGCCTCAGCCCTCCGCATCCTCGGTCGGTGGCAGGCTCTCCCGCTTTTGCGACATTTGGCTGCCACAGGTCAAAGACCGGTGGGTAGCAGACATTTTGTCTCACGGGTACAGGATAGAATTCAGTTCTCGTCCTCCGCCTTGGTTCTTCAGAACCTCCCCACATCCCGACCGAGCAGATGCCCTTCTGCAGGCGGTGTGCTCACTAAAAGCAGAAGGAGTGGTGATCCCTGTTCCTCTGCAGGAACAAGGGCAAGGTTTTTACTCCAATCTCTTCGTGGTTCCAAAAAAGGACGGCTCGTTCCGTCCTGTTCTGGACCTAAAGCTGCTCAATAAGCATGTGAACGCCAGGCGGTTCCGGATGGAATCCCTCCGCTCTGTCATTGCCTCAATGTCTCAAGGAGATTTCCTTGCATCAATAGACATCAAAGATGCTTATCTCCACGTGCCGATTGCTACAGAGCACCAACGTTTTCTACGTTTCGTGATAGGAGACGACCATCTCCAGTTCGTAGCTCTGCCATTTGGTCTGGCGACAGCCCCACGGGTTTTCACCAAGGTCATGGCGGCAGTGGTAGCAGTCTTGCATTCTCAGGGACATTCGGTGATCCCTTACTTAGACGATCTACTTGTCAAAGCACCCTCTCAAGAGGCATGCTAACACAGCCTGAATGTTGCGCTGGAGACTCTCCAGACTTTCGGGTGGATCATCAACTTTTCAAAGTCAAACCTGGCACCGACTCAATCACTAACGTATCTTGGCATGGAGTTTCATACTCTCTCAGCGATAGTGAAGCTTCCGCTGGACAAGCAGCGGTCTCTACGGACAGGGGTGCAGTCTCTCCTTCAGGGTCAGTCGCACCCCTTAAGGCGCCTCATGCACTTCCTAGGGAAGATGGTGGCAGCAATGGAGGCAGTCCCGTTCGCGCAGTTTCATCTGCGTCCACTTCAATGGGACATTCTCCGCCAGTGGGACGGGAAGACAACTTCCCTAGACAGGAAAGTCTCCCTTTCTCAGACGGCCAAGGATTCTCTGCTATGGTGGCTCCTTCCCACCTCATTAACGCAGGGAAGATCATTCCTGCCCCCATCCTGGGCAGTGGTCACGACAGACGCGAGTCTGTCAGGGTGGGGAGCAGTTTTTCTCCACCACAGGGCTCAAGGGACGTGGACTCAGCAGGAGTCCACCCTTCAGATCAATGTTCTGGAAATCAGGGCAGTGTATCTTGCCCTATTAGCCTTCCAGCAGTTGCTGGAAGGAAAGCAGATCCGAATTCAGTCGGACAACTCCACAGCGGTGGCATACATCAACCACCAAGGAGGGACACGCAGTCGGCAAGCCTTCCAGGAAGTCCGGCGGATTCTGATGTGGGTGGAGGAAAGAGCTTCCACCATATCAGCAGTTCACATCCCGGGCGTAGAAAACTGGGAAGCAGACTTCCTCAGTCGCCAGGGCATGGACGCAGGGGAATGGTCCCTTCACCCGGACGTGTTTCAGGAAATCTGCCGCCGCTGGGGGGTGCCGGACGTCGACCTAATGGCGTCTCGGCACAACAACAAGGTCCCGACCTTCATAGCGCGGTCTCGCGATCAAAGAGCTCTGGCGGCAGACGCCTTAGTGCAAGATTGGTCGCAGTTCCGGCTCCCTTATGTGTTTCCACTTCTGGCACTCTTGCCCAGAGTGTTACGCAAGATCAGATCCGATTGCGGCCGCGTCATACTCGTCGCCCCAGACTGGCCGAGGAGGTCGTGATACCCGGATCTGTGGCATCTCACGGTCGGCCAACCGTGGGCACTACCAGACCGTCCAGACTTACTGTCCCAAGGGCCGTTTTTCCATCGGAATTCTGCGGCCCTGAACCTGACTGTGTGGCCATTGAGTCCTGGATACTAGCGTCTTCAGGATTATCCCAAGGGGTCGTTGCCACCATGAGACAGGCTAGGAAGTCCACTTCTGCTAAGATCTACCACAGAACGTGGAAGATTTTCTTATCCTGGTGCTCTGCACAAGGAGTATCTCCCTGGCCATTCGCGTTACCTGTCTTTCTTTCCTTCCTGCAATCTGGGTTGGAAAAGGGCTTGTCGCTCGGCTCCCTTAAAGGGCAAGTCTCGGCACTATCCGTGTTTTTTCAGAAGCGTCTAGCACGACTTTCTCAGGTGCGCACGTTCCTGCAGGGGGTTTGTCACATCGTACCTCCGTACAGGCGGCCGTTAGATCCGTGGGATCTAAACAAGGTCCTTGTTACTCTCCAGAAGCCGCCCTTCGAGCCTCTGAGGGATGTGTCACTTTCTCGACTCTCACAGAAAGTGGCCTTTCTGGTAGCGGTCACGTCTCTTCGGAGAGTGTCTGAACTAGCAGCGCTGTCATCCAAGGCTCCTTTCCTGGTGTTCCACCAGGACAAGGTAGTGCTGCGCCCCATTCAGGAGTTTCTCCCTAAGGTGGTATCCTCTTTTCATCTTAATCAGGATATCTCCTTGCCTTCCTTTTATCCGCATGCAGTTCATCGGTATGAAAAGGATTTACATTTGTTGGATCTGGTGAGAGCACTCAGAATCTACATTTCCCGCACGGCGCCCCTGCGCAGCTCGGATGCACTCTTTGTCCTTGTCGCTGGTAAGCGCAAAGGGTCACAGGCTTCCAAAGCCACCCTGGCTCGATGGATCAAAGAACCAATTCTTGAAGCCTACCGTTCTGCTGGGCTTCCGGTTCCATCAGGGCTGAAGGCCCATTCTACCAGAGCCGTGGGTGCGTCCTGGGCATTACGACACCAGGCTACGGCTCAACAGGTGTGCCAGGCAGCTACCTGGTCGAGTCTGCACACTTTCACCAAACATTATCAGGTGCATACCTATGCTTCGGCGGACGCCAGCCTAGGTAGAAGAGTCCTGCAGGCGGCAGTTGCCTCCCCGTAGGGGAGGGCTGTCTTTGCAGCTCTAACATGAGGTATTTCTTTACCCACCCAGGGACAGCTTTTGGACGTCCCAATTGTCTGGGACTCCCAATGGAGCGCCGAAGAAGAAGGGAATTTTGTTACTTACCGTAAATTCCTTTTCTTCTAGCTCCTATTGGGAGACCCAGCACCCGCCCTGTTGTCCTTCGGGATTTTTGGTTGTTTTTCGGGTACACATGTTGTTCATGTTGAATGGTTTTCAGTTCTCCGATGTTACTTCGGAGTGAATTTGTTTAAACCAGTTCTTGGCTTTCCTCCTTCTTGCTTTTGCACTAAAACTGGTGAGCCAGTGATCCCACTGGGGGTGTATAGCCAGAAGGGGAGGGGCCTTACACTTTTTAGTGTAATGCTTTGTGTGGCCTCCGGAGGCAGTGCTATACACCCAATCGTCTGGGTCTCCCAATAGGAGCTAGAAGAAAAGGAATTTACGGTAAGTAACAAAATTCCCTTCTTTTCTGTGGTTAACTACTTCAAATTATGTAAGGGAAGGTAAAGTGTTTGTCATTGGGTTGAATAAATGAGTTTCCCTTGCGTCAGACCCTCACCACTCACATATCCATGTGCTATTCAGAGGATTTATATAGTATTTTATGAAAACACTCTTAAAGGGGACCTGTCATTTGCTATAACTATGTAATTTTTTTTACCTGGTGTAAATGTCCATGTTCTCCTGAATCCGGCGGTGCTTTTCTTTTGTTCCTGCGCCTCTCCGTTCCAGAGATATGGCCCCTTCTTCCCTCTATATAACTCTAGTCATTGCCGCTAAGTGGGCGTGTTCTTTCAGGACCACACCCAGTTTAACATGACTAAATATATATACAGGGAAAAAGGGTCCATATCTCAGGAATGGAGAGGCGTAGGAACAAAAGAAAAACTACGTCGGATTCAGGAGAACGGCGGCATTTACATAAGTTTAAAAAATGACATATCCACAACAGGAGTCAGGTCCCCTTTAAAGGGACAGTATCGCGTTTTTTTTATATTTTTATTAAAATAAGTGATTCTGAAATGAAGTATTTGTAATTCAAATTGAAATTCGTAGCTTATTTAGTTTTTATGTAATTCTAATTTTACTGTATGCACTGGGGGCCATGTTGGATTTCTGTGTCTGTAACAACAGTTACACTCTTCTTTACGGCAGCCCCTGTGCATAGAGAATAGTGGTCACCATCCGACCCTATGTTTAACATTACAGTGGGTGTGTGCTGTGATCTGGACGCGCCCCCTGGGCTGTCCATATCACAGCAAAGGGCAGATTTCAGCGCCATTTTTGTGGAGATTCAATCAATGCTCTTTGCGCCACTTTACACCTGTCAGCCGCCGGCATGTAAGTCCGTGACGCCTCCCCTCCCCCCGTTACCGATCATACAACCCTCCCTCCGTTCTCACCAGCCCCCGCCCCCTGCCGTTACCGTATGTTATGAAATCACGTCCCTCCGCTGTCCCCAGCCCCATTCTGGTGGCAGCCGGTGTGTGTGTCCTCCCTGTGCTCTCAGCAGCCCCATGCCGTTACCGTGTTATTAAATCACGTTCCTCCGCTGTCCCCAGCCCCGTCCTGTCGGCCTCCGGTGTGTGTGTCCTCTCTGTGCTCTCAGCAGCCCCCTGCAGTTACCGTCTGGTCCCTCCGCTGTCCCCAGCCCCGTCCTGGCGGCCTCCGGTGTGTGTGTCCTCTCTGTGCTCTCAGCAGCCCCCTGCAGTTACCGTCTGTAATGAAACCCCCTCCCTCCCCCAGCTGTCCTCAGCCCCGTCCACGTGTGTGTGTGTGTCAGTGTCAACCCTTCCGCTTACTACCCTATGTGATACTGTCTGCATAGTTGTTTATCTAATCCTCCCCTGTGTGATACTGTGTGCTGAGCTGTGTATCTAATCCTCCCCTGTGTGATACTGTCTGCTGAGCCGTGTATCTAATCCTCCCCTGTGTCATACTGTCTGCTGAGCCGTGTATCTAATCCTCCACTGTGTGCTGAGCCGTGTATCTAATCCTCTCTTGGGTGATACACAGCTCAGCAGACCGCATCACCCAGGACAGGATTAGATACATGGCCGTGCAAACAGCATCACCCAGGACAGGATTAGATACACAGCTCAGCAGACAGTATCACCCAGGACAGGATTAGATACACAGCTCATCAGACAGTATCTAATCCTGTCCTGGGTGATGCGGTCTGCACGGCCATGTATCTAATCCTCTCCTGGGTGATGCTGTGTGCACGGCCGTGTATCTAATCCTGTCCTGGTTGATGCAGTCTGCACGGCCGTGTATCTAATCCTGTCCTGGGTGATGCTGTGTGCACGGCCGTGTATCTAATCCTGTCCTGGGTGATGCTGTGTGCACGGCCGTGTATCTAATCCTGTCCTGGTTGATGCGGTCTGCACGGCCGTGTATCTAATCCTGCCCTGGGTGATGCTGTGTGCACGGCCGTGTATCTAATCCTGTCCTGGTTGATGCGGTCTGCACGGCCGTGTATCTAATCCTGTCCTGGTTGATGCGGTCTGCACGGCCGTGTATCTAATCCTGTCCTGGGTGATGCTGTGTGCACGGCCGTGTATCTAATCCTGTCCTGGTTGATGCGGTCTGCACGGCCGTGTATCTAATCCTGTCCTGGGTGATGCTGTGTGCACGGCCGTGTATCTAATCCTGTCCTGGGTGATGCTGTGTGCACGGCCGTGTATCTAATCCTGTCCTGGTTGATGCGGTCTGCACGGCCGTGTATCTAATCCTGTCCTGGTTGATGCGGTCTGCACGGCCGTGTATCTAATCCTGTCCTGGGTGATGCTGTGTGCACGGCCGTGTATCTAATCCTGTCCTGGTTGATGCGGTCTGCACGGCCGTGTATCTAATCCTGTCCTGGGTGATGCTGTGTGCACGGCCGTGTATCTAATCCTGTCCTGGTTGATGCGGTCTGCACGGCCGTGTATCTAATCCTGTCCTGGGTGATGCTGTGTGCACGGCCGTGTATCTAATCCTGTCCTGGGTGATGCTGTGTGCACGGCCGTGTATCTAATCCTGTCCTGGTTGATGCGGTCTGCACGGCCGTGTATCTAATCCTGTCCTGGTTGATGCGGTCTGAACGGCCGTGTATCTAATCCTGTCCTGGTTGATGCGGTCTGCACGGCCGTGTATCTAATCCTGTTCTGGTCG
Organism: Anomaloglossus baeobatrachus; assembly: GCF_048569485.1. Classification (NCBI taxonomy): domain Eukaryota; kingdom Metazoa; phylum Chordata; class Amphibia; order Anura; family Aromobatidae; genus Anomaloglossus; species Anomaloglossus baeobatrachus. The sequence continues at coordinate 284,541,187 of NC_134359.1, read as the reverse complement.
ATGCGGTCTGCACGGCCGTGTATCTAATCCTGTCCTGGGTGATGCTGTGTGCACGGCCGTGTATCTAATCCTGTCCTGGGTGATGCTGTGTGCACGGCCGTGTATCTAATCCTGTCCTGGGTGATGCTGTGTGCACGGCCGTGTATCTAATCCTGTCCTGGGTGATGCTGTGTGCACGGCCGTGTATCTAATCCTGTCCTGGGTGATGCTGTGTGCACGGCCATGTATCTAATCCTCTCCTGTGTGATACTGTCTGCTGAGCCGTGTATCTAATCCTATGCTGTGTGATACTCCTGCTGTCCTTGGTGACACTTTAGACATTTGTGGTCACCAGGAAAATGGCTCTGCTCTGTGTCCTTACATGTCATTCTCTGTTATCCTTTGTAAACACTCAGATTGGGAGGTGGAGGCGCCACCACACACAGGAGAGCAGACTCCGCCCACTTTACTGCAGCTGTAATGTGAGCTTTTTCCTACAGTGGGATTTCTGTAGGATTTCAGAAGCTGCTCCCCCTAGTGTTTAACAGTGGAAAATATTAAACTTTTTAATTTTTTTTTTTTACATTTTGCTCAATTAAAAAAAGAAAATAATATTTAAACAAAACATTAAAATAATATTACTTTACATTTTTTCACGTATTTAATTTTTTTTTTTTCTGACAATACAGTCCCTTTAAATGAGTTTATACTTCTTTGCTATTATCTTCTGATCGGCGTGGTTAGACGGTCCCCCACTGATCCAGAAAAGGAACACAATTCTGATTCGGCACTGGATTTACTTGTACAAGGTTTGCCTTTAGCCACCCAGTTGAACAAGGCTTTGCTGCTACACCTGTACAGCGGGTGGCCAGAGTGCCAATAAGCACGGAAAGCACTGCACACCTTTTAATTCTCAGATTACATGGGGGTTAGAACTTTTATGATGACATATATCCAAGGAAAATCCACTTGCCATTCAAGGTTTAGACAAACATGGCTGCTTTTTGTCAAAACAGCTCCACCCCAGTCCACTGGCTGTGTGCGGTATTGCAGCTCATCCCCATTCTTTTCAATCTGCAACCCATAGACAGATATGGCGCTGTTTATGGAAGGAAGCGGGCAGGTTTTTCAAATTCCGGACCATTGATTATCAGTTTATTACTAATGCTGGTGTATACGTTCCTTCCCCCCCCCCCCTCCCTCTCCTTATGGTTGTGCTTTATCGGCAGATACATAGATACATTACCATACATAGATACATTACCATACATAGATACAGTTGATGTATGCCTCTTCTCCTTAGTACACTGCTGGTTTTGGGTTTTCTGGCCCTTTAAGAAACTGCAGCCCCAGTAATAGTAGTGGGATATGTTCCTCTTTATTGACCTCTCATCGTAATCGTATATTCTGCCTCCAGCTATTCTGCTCGAACCACAAGGAAAGGACGACCTGGAGAAAAATATTCTGAGGCTGCGGCAAGACCAAAAAGGTAAAATGAGATACACATGTGGGAAATATCATCATGTCTGAGGGACCCGTCAGTTTTTGGGGTCCGCTCTATGTTCCCACTCGAAACTGAATGTCCTATACAGTGGGGCACATACTTCAAAGAAGAGCGGAGCATCCGTGTCCTATTCCTAGAGAAGCCCTTTAAAGAAAGGCACAGAGATCCTTCATGTTCTCTTCTGTATTAAAGGGGTTCTCCGCTTTAACCTACTGGCTGAAATAATCCTTTTGCAATAGACTGATCATAAAGTACCGTATTTTCTGGTTTGTAAGACAACCCCCCCCCCCCCTCCTCCTTCCCAAAAAAAAACAAAAAAGAAACTGGGGGGAAAAATAGAGGCGCGATTAACAAAGCGCATATGGCCTCCCACGGCGGCAGTCGTCGCGTAGGTTCGGTGATACAATGGGCTCAGAGGGGACGTCACTGCAGTGGAGCAGCTCACCAGAGTCAGTGTGTGGCAGCAGAAGGTCAGCGATACTGTGGGGTGTAATGGCAGAGGGCGCCATTGATCTGCCGGCGAGCTCGGAGGCAGGGGTGTTGCGCCTCAAGAGGGTCAGTGTGCGACAGAGGAGGGTTGGCGATTCTGAAGGCTCGTTGATCTGCAGGCTGCTTTGAATTGCCGGCGGTTGATGCAATGGACTTCAAGAAAATGGCCGCGGAGTCCAATCTGTACGAGCCGCCTCCGCGGACATTTTCTTGAAGTCCTTCGTGTCAACAGCCAGCGATTCAATGTAGTCCAGTGGCAGATCAATGGCGCTCGCTGCTGCGACACTCAACGAGCTTACAGTATCACCGACCCTCCGCTGCCGCACACTGACCCTCTTGAGCCACGACACCCCCTCCTTAGAGTACACCGGCAGATCAATGGCGTACACCGGCGTTTTGCCCCACGAGCCCGCAGTATCACCGATTTTTATTTTTTTTTTTACCCCCCCCATTCAGCATCGCCGACCCTCTTAAGCTGCGACACCCCCTCCTCCGAGTTTTCAGCATTGCCGACCCTCCTGAGCCGTGACACCCCCTCCTCCGAGAACGAAGCATTGCCGATCTTCCTGAGCCGCGACATCCCCCTCCTCCTCCGAGCCCTCAGCATTGCCGACCCTCCTGAGCCACGACATCTCCTCCTCTGAGCCCTCAGCATTGCCGACCCTCCTGAGCTGCGACATCCCCTCCTCCGAGCCTTCAGCATTGCCGACCCTGCCTCCTGTAACCTTCCTGAGCCGCTCCACCGCCGCCACTACCCTCGGTTGGGCTAATATATAAGGCACTAGGATTATAAGACGGACCCTCAAGTAAAAATTATTATTTTCCTCTTTCAAATTTGGGGTGCGTCTTATAAAATGAAAAATATGGCATCTCTTCGCTGAAAGCCCCAGTGATCAGCTGTGATCTGGAGAGACACTTGCCACTAAGTGCTGTTTCCCTGCAGCGCCCCTACAGGGAAAATCAGGCATTACATCGTGTTCATTTACGCCGACTTCGTCCTTAATGGAGACAAAGTGAATGATTTCCTTTTAGACTGGGAACATGGGGGGGGGGCCGGGGGGCGGAGAAACACTCCCTAAGCCCTCTCCATATTCCCACCTGTTGTTAGCAGATCCTGACGGCTGTTCTCTGAAATAAGTCCCTTTTGGCCTTATTATTGTCCTTTTTTTTTTTTTTTTTCTTCCCCTGTCCATAGGTTGTGTCTGGAATTGTAGCTTTATTTCCGTTAGTGATTAGGGCCAAGATGCAATACCACGCACAACCTGAAGACGGGTGGCGCTTTTTCTAAAAATCTAATTTTAATAATGACTCTTATCGGCCCATCAGAGTCCATCCTGAGATACTGCAGCGTCTGGAACACCAACTCGCGCAACTGTCACGAAGCCCAGTGCGTGCTGAACATCCTGCTGCTTCATGAGACGCCCGAGGACCTTCTCCAGTATGGCGGCATCAGGGGCAGCGTCGAGGCGCTCATACCCTACACAGGTGAGGACGCCGACCACCGAAACGTGCGGCGGGGGGGGGGAAATGCCTCATGCATGATCTTATGATGTCCTGTTTTCTTTCAGAGCGCCACATGCAGAGGATGGGGAGGTTACTGCAGGCATCCATGTTCGTGGACTTTATGTGGCAGCACATGAAACTGACCGATCTGCCAATGGTGGAGGACGCCGTGTCTGTCACCGTGCCCAGTTGTGCTCTTCCCTTGCAAGAGAATGGCAAGGCCTAAAGCCAGTGTCAGACATTTACCATAGACTACAGCCATTTATGGACCCCCTGGACCTGCAGGGGTCATATCCGTTGTCCTGGATGGATTCTGGACCAGTTACCAAAAAACTCTTCATGTTCCAGGGTCATTGATTTAATTCTTTATTATTTTAGGGGATACAGCTGCTTCATGCCCTGTGGGAATATATGCAGGGGCACAAAGTTTTATGTATATAATACAGACCTTTTATCACTACCAGTCTCTTATTTTTACAACATCAAGTGACCATACAGGCCGCCAATATATTACTGGGAACCTGAGTAAAGGCAACATTTTTGGCAGCCGCCACTAGAGGGAACTATTTGTAGACAGGTTTTACATTGATCTCTGTAATAAAACTGTATGCGGTGATCTCCCCCTAGTGGTGAGTGTTAGCAGACCGCGTTCTATCATTTTATCTTTGTTTATGCAAGAGCTATGGATCTCTGACAGCCATAAAGATATATTAAGAAAATAATCGAAACAGAACATTGGACCGACAAGCTATACAGCGCTGTATACAGACGTGGTATTCTCAATTCACCTTAAAGGGGCCTTATTAGAGCAGGATTGGATAAAAGAAAATGTATAGATATATATTTTTCCGAAGTCAATTCTAAGCTGTTTACCCCTGGGGGCGCTGTTGCATTGGAGTTTGAAAAAAATAAATAAAATTAGCACCTCCAGTGGAGAAGAGTGGTACTGCGGATGACAGGAGTTGATTGTGATGATACATAAAGGAGATATATACCACACCGTTTATATTTAAGTGTATGTATTTCTCATTTCATACAAAGCAACATCAATATATACCGAGTTATCAGATAAAGTTCATTGTGAATGCATGCACTAAACGCTACGGGGATTGTCCGGCGCTCCTCGCTTCTGTCTGATCTGATAAAGATGCCTCTGTACAGAGGTGGTTGTTCAGCATCTCTATTTTTTTTTATTTTATTTAAATCAAACTTTTTAACTTTAATTAAAATGATAGAAAAACATTTACTTTCATCTTTGACAAACCCCTTTTAAAGGGGACTTGTAATATTGATCATGGTAGTAAGCGGCAAATTATAGGGAGAGAGAGGAGCTGAGCAGATTAATATATAGTTTTGTAAGAAATTAGGAGGTAAAACTTGTCTTTTAGTAAAATCCCAGCTTATTTTTAAGAGTCCAGTGGGCGGGTTCTATTTGTTGATTGACAGCTTTTCCCTCTGGAACCGCTCGCAGGGTCTCCTGTCTGCCCACTGCTGACTGCCCGCTGGGACTCCTGTCTGCCCACTGCTGACTGCCTGCTGGGACTCCTGTCTGCCCACTGCTGACTGCCTGCTGGGACTCCTGTCTGCCCGCTGCTGACTGCCTGCTGGGACTCCTGTCTGCCCGCTGCTGACTGCCCGCTGGGACTCCTTTCTGCCCGCTGCTGACTGGCCGCTGGGACTCCTTTCTGCCTGCTGCTGACTGCCCGCTGGGACTCCTTTCTGCCTGCTGCTGACTGACCGCTGGGACTCCTTACTGCCCACTGCCTTCCTGACCTGCCCAATGGGCTCCTAAGTATAGAATGAACATAAATTTAGGTAAATTATCAGTTATAGGGTTTTCTACGAAAAAAATTCAATATATCGATCTTCTTGACTCCTCTCTATCAATATGAATCAAACAGAAAAAAATAAATATATAGAATAAATATAAATTATTTTTGTATAAAATAGATATAATTAGAAGTATCAAAAAAAATGTTTGTGTCTTTATCCATATATGAGAACGTTCTCCCTTCTCTGTAAAGCCGTTTTCGTTGCAGAGGTACATTTGTTAAGAATTTCGTGCTGTTTGGGCCGTTGAGGCACCGGAGGGGTGATGTCACAGATGGGAGGAGCGTTCGGGGGTCCGCTAGTTTCTTTAGGACTGCTCGGATTACTTTCCAAGGTCCAGGCGTCTAGACTGATCTTTCTTGGTCGCGGTATGGGCACCTCCTGTTGGACTATTGGATGCGGATTAGAAATTACAGGTGGATTTATGATCTCTCTGATATTCCGAATCTTAGGCTTCACTTCTTCCTTTGAGTTTAGGGCCACCACCCCGGTTTTCCCCCTCGGTGGTAATCCCACAGGCGCTTGTTGGAATCCATATTGCGTATTCAATGGTAAACCGCTAATTGACCTGGATTTTCGTCGGTCCAGTTTATTTTCTGCATTAGTAATGACCGGATGATGGCCATCTTTCCTCCAAGGTTCCTCTGCTCTGCTCACATCCAAAGTACTGGAGGCCTTGAAGAGATCTACCATAGAGGAGAAGGCTCCTTGGTTCACCATGGCCTCAAGCTGGTGACAATTTCGGTAGGGCTTCAGATACATCGCCGGAACATAGCCGGTTTTTCCATTATACCTGTTCATAAGGAAGAGAGTAGAGATCTATTATAGCAAGTATGGTATGTAGATGCTGCAAGTATTCATCTTTCCTACAGCTCCCCCGCAGGAAAAGGGAGGTATTACACGGCTCTTTTAAAATAATAAAAGTTTCTACATTTTTATTACATTGATATACAGTCATGGCCAAAAGTTTTGAGAATGCTACAAATATTAATTTTTATAAAGTCTACTGCTTAAGTTTTTCTAATGGCAATTTGCATACACTCCAGAATGTCATAAAGAGTGATCAGCTTAACAGCAATTACTTGCAAAGTCAATATTGGCTAAGAAAATGAACTTTAACCCCCAAAAGACATTTCAACATCATTGCATTCCTGCCTTAAAAGGAGCAGCTAACATTGTTTTAGTGATTGTTCCAGTAACACAGGTGTGGGTGTTGATGAGGACAGGGCTGGCGATCAATCAGTCATGATTAAGTAAGAATGACACCACTGGACACTTTAAAAGGAGGCTGGTGCTTGGTATCATTGTTTCTCTTCAGTTAACCATGGTTATCTCTAAAGAAACATGTGCAGCCATCACTGCTCTGCACAAAAATGGCCTAACAGGGAAGAGTATCGCAGCTACAAAGATTGCACATCAGTCAACAATCTATCACATCTTAAAGAACTTCAAGGAAAGAGCTTCTATTGTTGCCAAAAAGGCTCCAGGGCGCCCAAGAAGGACCAGCAAACGCCAGGACCGTATCTTAAAACTGTTTCAGCTGCGGGATGGGACTCCCAGCAGTGCCGAGCTAGCTCAGCAATGGCAGCAGGCTGGTGTGAGGGCTTCTGCACGCACTGTGAGGCGGAGACTCTTGACAAGGCCTGGTTTCAAGGAGGGCAGCAAAGAAGCCACTTCTCTCCAGAAAAAACATTAGGGACCGACTGATATTCTGCAAAAGTTACAGGGTGTGGACTGCTGAGGACTGGGGTAAAGTCATTTTCTCAGATGAATCCCCTTTTCGATTGTTTGGGACATCTGGCAAACAGCTTATTAGGAGAAGAAGAGGTGAGTGCTACCACCAGTTCTGTCTCATGCCAACTGTTAAGCATCCGGAAACCATTCATGTGTGGGGTTGCTTCTCAGCCAAGGGAATCGCACCACTCACAGTCTTGCCTAAAAACACAGCCATGAATAAAGAATGGCACCAGAATGTCCTCCAAGAGCAACTTCTCCCAACTGTCCAAGAGCAGTTTGGCGCTCAACAATGCCTTTTCCAGCATGATGGAGCACCTTGCCATAAAGCAAAGGTGATCACTAAATGGCTCATGGAACAAAACAGAGATTTTGGGTCCATGGCCTGGAAACTCCCCAGATCTTAATCCCATTGAGAACTTGTGGGCAATCATCAAGAGACGGGTGGACAAACAAAAACCAACAAATTCTGGCAAAATGCAAGCATTGCTTATGCAAGAATGGACAGCTATCAGTCAGGATTTGCTCCAGAAGTTGATTGAGAGCATGCCAGGGAGAATTGCAGAGGTCCTGAAGAAGAAGGGTCAACACTGCAAATATTCATTTGCTGCAGTAACTCATTCTGTCAATAGAACATTTTGGTCTCATAATATGATTGCAATTATATTTCTGTATGTGATGTAACCATCAGACAAACACAATTAAAAACCAGAGGGCGACAGATCATGTGAAAATAGCATTTTGGTGTCATTCTCAAAACTTTTGGCCATGACTGTAGATTAATTTCTTGAACCTGATTCAGTTTTCGTACCTGATGAGCCACCAGCCATTGTTTGACTTCTCTTTGACTTCTACTACGACTCCTCTGGAGATGGACAATTCATCGCAGCTCATGGCTTCGTATGAGGATGTTGAATAGTAACGAATTCCTGGATAAACAAAAAAAAGAGGACTTTGTTATTTGGTATCATTAAAATGTATGTCCATCATGGAGCAGGCTCAGGAGTATAGCCCACTCCACATAGGACAGGCGCTGGCTGTGTTATACGGCCTGCACCTGTCCATACCAGCAGGGATCAGAGTTTGCTCCGATCGCTGCTGTTTAAAAAAAATCAAACGCTACTATCAATCTCTGAGCGCAATTACAATCGCCCCCTCCCACAATGAGATTAGTCTGCATGATAGCTGCCATCTTGAAATCCAGCTAATGTACACCAATATTTTTACCAATACTGCATAATTACAATTTACAATGCATATAAGCATATCATCACAGGTTCAAGCCCCACTAAAGGCAATAAAAAATTATATGTATTTTATTAAAATATTGCATTATATTAAAAGTTTAATTTTAATTGCCCCATATTTCTCCACCCCCCCTTCCAAAAAAAATAAATAAAATAAACCAGGATAGGGTAAGAAGAAAAACAACTTCAGACTACTAAAATATTAATTGTAAAGCAAAATCTAATCAAATTGCAATAATTGCTGTTTTTCGGTCTCTGCACCTCCCCAAAAAAATTATTCTTAAAGATATTTCATAATGAAATATGCCTCACCCCTTAATTGTAAAGCGTTGCGGAATATGTTGGCGCTATATAAATAAACTTTATTGTTATCATTAAACTTTATTTTTGCTTGTAATACTCTTTCTGTCCACCTGCTGTGCTCTTGAGACGATTGGTTACATGAGCGAAAGAGTGGTAGAATATTGTATTCTGCCACCTAGAGGCTGAAACAACTCCTGCACCAATTTTTTTCTTTCTTCAGCGCTCTATTGGGAGACCCAGACGATTGGGGTATAGCTACTGCCCTCTGGAGGCCACACAAAGCACTACATTAAAAGTGCAAGGCCCCTCCCCCTCTGGCTATACCCCCCCCCCGTGGCATCACGGGTTCTCCAGTTTTAGCTTTGTGTGCGAAGGAGGTCAGACATTCCATGCATAGCTCCACAGATTTTAGTCAGCAGCAGCTGCTGACTATTTCGGATGGAAGAAAAGAGGACACATATAGTGTCCCCAGCATGCTCCCTTCTCACCCCTGGATGGTGTTGTAAGGTTGAGGTACCTATTGCTGGTACAGGGCTGGAGCCTGACATGCTGTTTTCCTTCCACATCCCCTGGTAGGGCTCTGTGGAAGTGGGATCCTGCCGGCCTCTCAGCTCTGACGCCGGGCTCCATACACAGACCCATTAGAACCTGATGGATTCGGAGCAGGAGTACGATCAGGGACAGGCCCTGCATCATACAGGTACTCTGTGTCCCCGGCAGGCACAGACACACTCCGGGCTGGCTGGGTGTTGTAGTGCGCCGGGGACCGCAACGTTGGAGTTAGTGTCCCTACAGATTACTGGGGGATTGTTTGTGTATGGGAACGCAGCGCCGACCCCCTCTGGACCGGGCGGCGCTGCTGTGACTTGTGGTGCGCCGGGGATCCGCCGTCCGCGCTTTTACGGCGGCGGCGGTTATAAATTGAGTCCCCGGCTTTTTGGGCCTAGGACGCCGGCAGCTCCGATTCGTTCCCGCCCCCACCCTGTCATTCAGGGTAGGGGAGAGACGCTGTTCGCTAGCAGCGACGAGGGCTGGAGCCTGATTTACATGCTCCAGCCCTCACACTAGGCACAGAGGGAAGCAGGCTTCCCGCTCTTAGCCAGGAACGCCCAGGGCCCGCCCCCCTTCTCTCTCAGGACGCCGGCAGCCATTACATGCAGTCTGGCTGGAGGAAGGACGCAAGGCTCTGGGAGACCTGGACTAGGGGCTATCTGGCGACCACACACCCGCTTTTTAAGCGGGCGGTAAGCGTTTTTTCTGTGCTGGTCCCTCTAGTGCCCCACGGTGTATCGGTGTACTGTGTAGGATATAGAGATATTGTATTTCTTGCACTGTGAGGTCGCTTCTGGCTGCATCTCCCAGACCACTCTGTGGAAGCAACAACATGCCATCCTCAAAACGCAAGGCTGCCAAGGCTAGGGCTGTGTATACTGCGGGTGCTGCATGTGGGGCTAATCTACCAGCAGGCTCCGATGACCCCCATTGTGTGCAATGCTCCGACCCGGTGCTGCTTCGCCAGCCGGAGTCAGGAGGGAGAGTGACCCAGGCTGAGACGCCTGTAAGTCCTGCCCCGGTGACAGGGACAGACTTTGCAGTTTTTGCTGATAATATGTCTGTCTCTATGGCAAAAATCCTTGAAACCTTGCAATCTATGCATGGGGCTCAGTCTTTGGGCACGGCGAGGCCTCTGTCCTCAGGTCCCCCTCACTTGGAATTAATCCAGCCCACAGGGGGGTCCCCGGCTTCACAGGCCGAGGATTATGACTCAGATGATAGCCCCAGCCACCCTAAGCGAGCTCGCTGGGAAAGACCCTCGACGTCATCACACTGCTCAGGGTCTCAGCGCAATCAGTCTCCCTGTGATGTGTCTGATGAGAGTGATCAGGAATCCATTCCTGGAACCCCTCTCAACCTGGATTCCCCTGATGGGGATGCCATGGTAAACGACCTTATCTCAGCCATCAATAGGCTGTTGGATATTTCTCCCCCAGCCCCTTCAGCAGAAGAGGCGGCTGCGGAGCAGGAGAAGTTTCGTTTCCTTTATCCCAAGCGTAAATTGAGTGCTTTGTTGGATCACGCTGACTTCAGAGAATCAATCCAGAAGCACGACGCTCACCCAGAAAGGCGTTTCTCTAAACGATCTAAAGATACGCGTTTCCCTTTCCCTCCTGAGGTGGTCAAGCGCTGGACACAGTGTCCAAAGGTAGACCCCCCGATTTCCAAACTCGCAGCTAGGTCCATAGTTGCAGTGGAGGATGGCGCTTCACTTAAAGATGCCAATGACAGACAGATGGACCTTTGGTTAAAATCTGTCTATGAAGCTATCGGCGCGTCGTTTGCTCCGGCATTCGCAGCCGTATGGGCACTCCAGGCTATTTCAGCTGGCTTAGCAAAAGTGGATGCTATCATACATCCAGCAGTGCCGCAAGTGGCGCACCTTACCACGCAGATGTCGGCGTTTGCGTCTTACGCTATCAATGCGGTCCTAGAATCTACCAGTCGCACCTCAATGGCGTCCGCCAATTCGGTAGTTTTGCGCAGAGCCTTGTGGTTAAAGGACTGGAAAGCAGATGCTGGTTCCAAAAAATGTTTAACCAGTTTGCCTTTATCTAGAGATAGACTGTTTGGCGAGCCATTGGCTGATATCATTAAGCAGTCTAAGGGTAAAGACTCCTCTTTACCACAACCCAGAACAACCAAACCTCAGCAGAAAAAGTGGCAGCAGAGGTTTCAGTCCTTTCGAGGTTCGGGCAAGACACCATTTACCTCGTCCAAAGGGACTCAGAGGACGCAAAGAAACTCAGATTCGTGGCGGGCTCACACGCGCCCCAAGAAAGCAAATGGAGGTACCGCTTCCAAAGCGGCTACCTCATGACTTCCAGCCCCCTCCCTCCGCATCGCCGGTCGGGGGCAGGCTCTCCCGCTTTTCCGGCATTTGGATGTCACAGGTCAAAGACCGGTGGGTGACGGACATTTTGTCTCGCGGGTACAGAATCGAGTTCAATTCTCGTCCTCCAGCTCGGTTCTTCAGAACCTCCCCACATCCAGACCGAGCAGATGCTCTGCTGCAGGCGGTGGGCTCCTTAAGAGCGGAAGGAGTGGTGATCCCAGTCCCTCCTCAGGAACAAGGGCAAGGGTTTTACTCCAATCTCTTTGTGGTTCCAAAAAAGGACGGCTCGTTCCGTCCTGTTCTGGACCTAAAACGGCTCAACAAACATGTGCACGCCAGGAAGTTCCGGATGGAAACCCTGCGTTCTGTCATTGCCTCAATGTCCAGAGGAGACTTCCTTGCCTCAATAGACATCAATGATGCTTATCTCCACGTGCCAATTGCTACAGAACATCAACGTTTTCTACGTTTTGTGATAGGAGACGACCATTTTCAGTTCGTAGCTCTGCCATTTGGTCTGGCAACAGCCCCACGGGTCTTCACCAAGGTCATGGCGGCGGTGGTAGCAGTCTTGCACTCTCAGGGACACTCGGTGATCCCTTACCTAGACGATTTATTGGTCAAAGCTCCCTCTCAAGAGGCATGTCAGCACAGCCTGAATGCTACGCTGGAGACCCTACAGTCTTTCGGATGGATCATCAACTTTCCAAAGTCGATCCTATCACCGACTCAATCACTAACGTATCTTGGCATGGAGTTTCATACTCTAGCAGCGATAGTGAAGCTTCCGCTGAACAAGCAGCGGTCACTACAGACAGGGGTGCAATCTCTTCTGCAGGGCCAGTTGCATCCCTTGCGGCGCCTCATGCATTTCCTAGGGAAGATGGTGGCGGCCATGGAAGCAGTTCCCTTTGCGCAGTTTCATCTGCGCCCACTTCAATGGGACATTCTCCGCCAATGGGACGGGAAGTCAACGTCCCTGGACAGGAAAGTCTCGCTTTCCCAGACGGCCAAGGACTCCCTACAATGGTGGCTCCTTCCCACCTCATTGTCTCAGGGAAGATCCTTCCTGCCCCCATCCTGGGCAGTAGTCACGACAGATGCGAGTCTGTCAGGGTGGGGAGCAGTATTTCTCCACCACAGGGCTCAGGGGACGTGGACTCCGCAGGAGTCCACCCTTCAGATCAATGTTCTGGAGATCAGAGCAGTGTATCTTGCTCTACTGGCCTTCCAACAGTGGCTGGAAGGAAAGCAGATCCGAATCCAATCGGACAACTCCACAGCGGTGGCATACATCAACCACCAAGGAGGGACGCGCAGTCGGCAAGCCTTCCAAGAAGTCCGGCGCATTCTAATGTGGGTGGAGGACAGAGCATCCACCATATCCGCGGTTCACATCCCAGGCGTAGAAAACTGGGAAGCAGACTTCCTCAGTCGCCAGGGCATGGACGCAGGGGAATGGTCCCTTCACCCGGACGTGTTTCAGGAAATCTGTCGCCGCTGGGGAGTGCCGGACGTCGACCTAATGGCATCCCGGCACAACAACAAGGTCCCGGCATTCATGGCGAGGTCGCGCGATCAAAGAGCTCTGGCGGCAGACGCCTTGGTTCAAGATTGGTCGCAGTTTCAGCTCCCATACGTGTTTCCGCCTCTGGCGCTCTTGCCCAGAGTGCTACGCAAGATCAGATCCGAGTGCAGCCGCATCATACTCGTCGCTCCAGACTGGCCGAGGAGGTCGTGGTATCCGGATCTGTGGCATCTCACGATCGGTCGACCGTGGTCACTGCCAGACCGACCAGACTTACTGTCCCAAGGGCCGTTTTTCCATCAGAATTCTGCGGCCCTGAACCTGACTGTGTGGCCATTGAGTCCTGGATCCTAGCATCTGCAGGATTATCTCAAGGAGTCGTTGCCACAATGAGACAAGCTAGAAAGTCGAATTCGGCTAAGATCTACCACAGAACGTGGAAGATTTTCTTAGCCTGGTGCTCTGCTCAGGGAGTGTCTCCCTGGCCATTTGCATTGCCCAAGTTTCTTTCCTTCCTGCAATCGGGGTTAGAAAAGGGCTTGTCGCTCAGCTCCCTTAAAGGGCAAGTTTCGGCACTATCCGTGTTTTTTCAGAAGCGTCTAGCACGTCTTTCTAAGGTGCGCACGTTCCTGCAGGGGGTCTGTCATATTGTGCCCCCGTACAAGCGGCCGTTAGATCCATGGGATCTGAACAGGGTACTAGTTGCTCTCCAGAAGCCGCCCTTCGAGCCTCTGAAGGAAGTTTCCTTTTCTCGGCTGTCACAGAAAGTGGCGTTTCTTGTTGCGATCACATCGCTTCGGCGAGTGTCTGAGCTGGCAGCTCTGTCATCCAAGGCTCCCTTCCTGGTGTTCCACCAGGACAAGGTAGTGCTGCGCCCTATTCCGGAGTTTCTCCCTAAGGTCGTATCCTCTTTTCATCTTAATCAGGATATATCCTTGCCTTCGTTTTGTCCTCATCCGGTTCACCGGTATGAAAAGGACTTACGTTTGCTAGATCTGGTGAGAGCACTCAGAATCTACATTTCCCGCACGGCGCCCATGCGCCGTGCCGATGCGCTTTTTGTCCTTGTCGCTGGTCCGCGCAAGGGGTTGCAGGCTTCTAAAGCCACCCTGGCTCGATGGATCAAAGAACCAATTCTAGAGGCCTACCGTTCTGCGGGGCTTCCGGTTCCTTCAGGGCTAAAAGCCCACTCAACCAGAGCCGTGGGTGCGTCCTGGGCATTACGTCACCAGGCTTCGGCTCAACAGGTGTGCCAGGCAGCTACCTGGTCCAGTCTGCACACTTTCACCAAGCATTATCAGGTGCATACCTATGCTTCGGCGGATGCCAGCTTAGGTAGAAGAGTCCTGCAGGCGGCAGTGACACCCCCGTAGGGGAGGGCTGTTTTGCAGCTCTAACATGAGGTTTTTCTTTACCCACCCAGGGACAGCTTTTGGACGTCCCAATCGTCTGGGTCTCCCAATAGAGCGCTGAAGAAGAAGGGAATTTTGTTACTTACCGTAAATTCCTTTTCTTCTAGCTCTTATTGGGAGACCCAGCACCCGCCCTGTTGTCCTTCGGGATGTTTTTTTGTTGTTTGCGGGTACACATGTTGTTCATGTTGAACGGTTTTTCAGTTCTCCGATGTTATTCGGAGTTAATTTGTTTAAACCAGTTATTGGCTTCCTCCTTCTTGCTTTGGCACTAAAACTGGAGAACCCGTGATGCCACGGGGGGGGTATAGCCAGAGGGGGAGGGGCCTTGCACTTTTAATGTAGTGCTTTGTGTGGCCTCCAGAGGGCAGTAGCTATACCCCAATCGTCTGGGTCTCCCAATAAGAGCTAGAAGAAAAGGAATTTACGGTAAGTAACAAAATTCCCTTCTTTTCTTAGATAGATAGATAGATATATATATATATATATATATCTATCTCCATATCATTACATTACAGGTTGAGAGTATTCCAACGGTTTTTTAAGTAGTGTACATCTTTATATAATACAACTCGGGGCGCACCGCTTACCTTCATCATCTGATTCTGTTCCCGAATCGGACTCTTCTTTCTCTTCTACATCCTTGAGGAATGGAGCTGGAAACCAGGCCACTCGCTTATCTTTGTTTTCCACCAGCCACCATCCTAAAATGTAATAAGTCGTTAATGCAACTTCCATGACGCCTTTCCCATAACCTCTTACATGTATAATCGGCTGGTGACCTCTCACCTGAGTTTTCCTTGATCAGTACCCCCAGTTGCTCGTTGCGTTGGACTTTAAAGGGCCGGTTCTTGGTGTCCTTGGTTTCGTAGTCTTCGATACACACGTACATCTGGGATATGATGGGTTCGGAGGCTGGGGGTTGTGGTAGTGGTTTCAGCTGCTCCCTTTTTTGAGTTTCTCTCACTTCTGATGGCAATATCACGACGCTGTAACCAGATACACAAGGTATATTTTATTTTCAATTCTTGGACCAGCCACATTTGTACTTTTAAATCCCTAATTAAAGTGGACCTGGCACCAAGCTACAAAGGACCTTCTCTGGTACGGTATGGCGAATAAATACTCAATACCGGAAATAAAATTGTGCAAACTGCACCCCCACAAAGTTGGCATCTTTGGGCAGCCCAAAGGGGGATGCATTTAAATATCCGATTAGCCCCTGAAATTTTAATGCATAGTCATCAGACTCCTGGCTTTTTGCAATGGCTGCGCACACACCTGTTTTCGGGTAAGGTGGCGTTGAGGTCGCTGTCGGTGGGTGTGAAGAAGGACATCACCACGCTGCATTGTGAGATTTTGTTGTCGGTTTTCAGCAGCTCCTGAGAAAATCTTTCCAGTAATCGGAGCCTTTCTATGTAGCGGCTGCTGCTCCTGTTTTTCCTGAAGATCGGCACATCTATAGGGAGGAGGAAATTAGCATGTGAATCATTGAGACGGCTGTTAAAAGGAATGTCCCTAATGGTGATTGTACTTTTAGAGAGTTGCTCGGTCACCTCTTGGAGAAACACATTGCTAAGCCTAATATTTATTACAGATAATTATCTGCCCATGGGGCTATCCCTTCAAAAGAAGATTTTGGGTACTCACCAGAAAATCTCTTTCTTGGAGCCTTCATTGGGGGACACAGCTCCCATGGTTTCCTGTGTCCCCCAAAGAAGCGATAGAGAAAAGAAGATTTTGGGTACTCACCGTAAAATCCCTTTCTCGATGCCTTCATTGGGAGGACACAACTCACATGGTTTCCTGTGTTCCCCATTGAAACGAAAGAGAATAGAAGATTTTGGGTAAAATCCCTTTCTCGGAGCCCCCAATGAAGCGATAGAGAGCAAAAAATTTGGGGAAGGGGTTTTAAACTTTTGGGTACAATTGTTATTATTTAAATGATGGGTTACCCCTTCACAACCTCTGACGCACTGGTAAGTCATCGGTTGTGTCTTTCACTTTGATGCGGGCTCACACACTGAGCCCACATCTTTCCCTGATCTGATCAGCCAACGTACCTCTAAGGGGTACTTTGCACGCTGCAACATCGCTAGCCGATGCTTGCGATGCCGAGCGCGATAGTACCCGCCCCGTCACACATGCGATATCTTGTGATAGCTGCCGTAGCGAACATTATCGCTACGGAAGCTTCACACGCACTTATATGCCCTGCGACGTCGCTCTGGCCGGCGACCCGCCTCCTTCCTAAGGGGGTGGGTCGTGCGGCGTCACAGTGACGTCACACGGCAGGCGGCCAATAGAAGCGGAGGGGCGGAGATGAGCGTAACATCCCGCCCACCTCCTTCCTTCCGCATTGCCGTCGGGACACAGGTAAGGAGATGTTCCTCGCTCCTGCGGCTTCATACACAGCGATGTGCGCTGCCGCAGGAACGAGGAACTACATCGTATCTCCTATTGGTGCGACATTATGAAAATGTCCGGCGCTACACAGATCGCCGATATTAGACGCTTTTGCGATCGTTTATCGGCGCATCTAGGCTTTACACGTTGCGACGTCGTTACCGGCGCCGGATGTGCGTCACTTTCGATTTGACCCCGACGATATCACAGTAGCGATGTCGCAGCGTGCAAAGTATCCCTAAAAGCGGCGGGCAGATCGGAGATCCTCCCGCCACTGTTAACTAGTTAATTGCTGCTGTCAATCTCTGGCATTGAGATTCAATAAACTCCACAGCAATTCCCTGCTCACAATAGCGTCCCCGTGATGTGATCTCCTCCCCTTTTGCCCCATTGAAAATAAAATTAAAAAAATAATATATTTGGTATCGCCACGTTTGGAAATGTCCGATCTATCAAAATATAAATGAATCTGATCGGTAAGTTGTGTAATGAAAAAAAAAAATGAAAAACTCCAGTATTATGGTTGTTTTTGGCCGCCGCAACATTGCAATAAAATCCAATAAAAGGGGATCAAAACATCGTATCTACACAAAAATGGTATTTGTAATAACGTTATTACAAAGAAGAATCCATCTCTGTGCCCCAGATCTCGAAAAATGAAAATGTTACGGTTTTCAGAAAATGGTGAGAAAATCGCCTTTTTTTTTTTTTTTTTTTTTTTTTTTTTACAAATTTCTGAATTTTTTTTCACAAATAAAACTATACATGCTTGGTATCTATGAACTCGTACTGACCTGGGGAATCATATTCCCAGATAAGTTTTACCATATAGTGAACATGATAGTTTAGTTTTGGGTTTGGTTTTTTTTTTATTTATCTTGGAAGTGTACTATTTTTGCAATTTCACCGCACTTCAAATTTTTTTCTCCAGTACATTATATGTTAAAATTAATGGTCTCTTTGAAAAGTACAACTCGTTCCGCAAAAAACAAGCCCTCATATGGCTACATTGACGGAAAAATAAAAAAAGTTATTGCTCTTGGAAGAAAGGGAGGAAAAAAACGAAAACAGAAAATAACTAAAGGGTTAAAGGGGCTTCACCTGGTTGTGCCTGTGTTAGACTTTACAAAAGCAAGCATTGGGGTGGGAGATTGTCCCAAGGGTCTGGGAGAGAGCAAATCAAACACTGGGCCCTAAATTATGACGAACCCCCTTAGTTTCATTGTTGCTGTCCCTCGCCCCCCTTAGACATGAATGAGATCTGTCCAGGGGTCTCGGATATTGATGACCTGGATCATTACCTCTCAGTTTGGGGATCATATTCTCCGATTTTCTAAGCAGCCCGGATTCCAAGGGGAATTTTTTTCTTAATTCTCTCTATGAGCAAAAAATTGAAAATAAATTTATTTCATTTTTTTTTTTTTTTAAATTCTCATAAATCAAGTTTATAAAAATGGCGCAAAATTTTCTACAACTCATGATTGCATGTTAAAGAGTTTTCCTCATGACTTGCTCCAACATAGGGCACATTTTATTCCAAGTGTTGCGCCATTTGTTAAATTCGGCAGATTTTATCACCCCCTACCCACACCCCATTGTAAAGAGCATCTCTATAAAATGTCAAAGTGGGTCTAAATACTTTTTTAATGCAGTATCCAAAACATTTTGCCCCATCAATACATGGACTAAAACCAATTCTTGATCGCAGATAGAAATTAATGAGGCACTAGCACAATGTATTACTAAAAGAGAAAAGTATAGCAGTTTGCTATAGCGACCAATCACGTTGCCGCTTTTATTTTTTAAAGGCCCTGTGAAAAATAAAAGCTGAAAGCTGATTGGTTGCTATGGGCAATTCTGGTTGATGTGGGCAACTGCTGCACTTGTCCCTTGCACGAATTTTGAAGTCTTATTAATTATTTTTGGCATTGTTGCCTATAGCAACCAAAGAGTTCAGCCTTAATTATCAAAGCTAAGCTCTGGTTGCTATGGCCGGCCTCGCAAACAATCCTATAAAGAAAGAGGATGACACAAATAAAAAAAGGTACTAATATGACGCTCAGGTCACATGATATAACTTGGATACTGAAATATGACAACTGTAGTGCAATCTTGTGGCCTCACCTATGACCAGGCCTTGCCTAAGTGGTCTCCCCTATGACCGGGCCTTGCCTAAGTGGCCTCCCCTATGACCGAGCCTTGCCTAAGTGGCCTCCCCTATGATCGGGCCTTGCCTAAGTGGCCTCTCCTATGACCGGGCCTTGCCTAAGTGGTCTCCCCTATGACCGTGCCTTGCCTAGGTGGCCTTGCTCCCCTATGACTGGCCCCTGCCTAGGTGGTCTTGCTCTCCTATGACCCGGCCTTGCCTAGGTGGCCTTGCTCCCCTATGACGCGGCCTTGCCTAGGTGGCCTTGCTCCCCTATGACACGGCCTTGCCTAGGTGGCCTTGCTCCCCTATGACACGGCCTTGCCTAGGTGGCCTCGCTCCTCTATGACCCGGCCTAGCTTAATCAGAGTTCAGCTTTTATTATGAAAGCTGAGCTCTAGTTGCTGCGGCAGCCCCGCAAACAACCCTATAAAAAAAATGATGCAAATTAAAAAAATTGACTAAAATGGTGCATAAATCATATGATATAACTTGGATACTGAGATGTGGTGCAATCTTGTGGCCTCCTCTATGACCCGGCCTTGCCTAAGTGCTATCAGATACTGTGATATGCATTTCTATGTAAACAATGGTCTAAAGATGACAGCTGCGGGCGATGCACACACCTCATTAATTGACTTTATGGTGTACAAATCGACAATTAACATACATTTTTGTAAAAATTTACTTACGTGCATCTTTTTGAAGTCTTCAAACGTCCGGTAGATGACTATATCGTTGTGGTCAGACCACAGAATTGAAAAAATATTACTCTGCCAAAATAAAATGAAAAAATTACCTAAAATTCACTGATTTTTGTTTTATAGGTGAACTATAAGTCCCATCATGGACTAAAACAGAAAGCTAAATCCATACATAGCAGGCCATGCGTATGTGCCTAGGTGTGAGATGGGAAAATAATCAAAGAATTAACACTGTTAGTAGCAGTGTAACTTTAGGGGGTGCTCCGCACGTGGGTCACAACATGGCGTGCGAGGCCTTGTTACATTTTTTGCATTGAGGCCCAGAAACCGCAAAACCCTGAGAGTATTCCAACCCTTTAATAAAATCCATTTTATTCCTCGGTGAATTGGCCAAGAATTGATGTGTCTTTGAATGGCCAGAGGGGAGAAAACTGCTACCAGATTTGTCCCCTAAAACCTCACAGTTACATAGGTTGAAAAAAGATCTAGGTCCATCTAGTTCAACCTTCCTCCACCAATTATATATTTTGTCACTAAATCGTTTATAAACTTCATGATCCTTATCTCCCCTAAAACCTCCAAGATTTTCATCTCCCCAAAAACCTCCATGATCCTCATCTCCCCAAAAACCTCTATGATCCTCATCTCCCCTAAAACCTTCATGATCCTCATCTCCCCTAAAACCTTCATGATCCTCATCTCCTCTAAAACCTTCATGATCCTCATCTCCCCTAAAACCTTCATGATTGTGTGGAGGTCACCTGAGCTGTAGTATGTTTGTTTAAACGTAATAAGAATATCTGTGTATATAACTAATCCAAATGTAGTTGCATAATTATCTGTCTGTCTATGTAGCAATTGCACAGATCTATAGTATAATTCAAAGTTATATAGTCATGAAGGGGTTAACCAAAGATAATGAAGCCAAAATGTGAAGCTACAAACTCTTATCAGTAGTGTCCACACAGAAAGAATGTTTTAATGAACAGATGTATTGTACAATATGCTGGGAGAAATAAGGGAGTGACACTCCCATAAACTCTATGTATCATTTTCAAGGCCGAAGGTGCCTTCTGTAATAATTAAGTTTCTTTCAATACAGTTAGTTGATGACGCTGACTCAAGCAGAAAGGGTGTCTGTGTATTCATTGTCTGATACATACATTAATATATCGGCACTGGTATACAGCATTAATGGGGCACCGTCTCTGGATCCTAAACGAAGACTCCATTAGCAGTCTTCACCCAAAATTCCTTCCTTGACAATTGTTACCGTATATCCCCTAACACCTCCACGATCCTCATCTCTCCTAACACCTCCACGATCCTCATCTCTCCTAGGGGGTGCTTCACACATAGCGAGATCGCTACCGAAATCGCTGCTACGGCACGGTTTTGGTGACGCAACAGTGACCTCATTAGCGATCTCGCTGTGTGTGACACTGAGCAGCGATCTGGCCCCTGCTACGAGATCGCTGCTCGTTACACACAGCACTGGTTCGTTTTCTTCAAAGGCACTCTCCCGCTGTGACACACAGATCGCTGTGTGTGACAGCGAGAGAGCGACGAAATGAAGCGAGCAGAGAGCAGGAGCCGGCATCTGGCAGCTGCGGTAAGCTGTAACCAGGGTAAACATCGGGTAACCAAGGTGGTTACCCGATATTTACCTTAGTTACCAGCCTCCGCAGCTCTCACGCTGCCTGTGCTGCCGGCTCCGGCTCTCTGCACATGTAGCTGCAGTACACATCGGGTTAATTAACCCGATGTGTACTGTAGCTAGGAGAGCAAGGAGCCAGCGCTAAGCAATGTGCGCGGCTCCCTGCTCTCTGCACATGTAGCGACGTTATGATCGCTGCTGCGTCGCTGTGTTTGACAGCTAAGCAGCGATCATAACAGCGACTTACAAGGTCGCTGTTACATCACAGAAAATGGTGATGTAACAACGACCTCGTTGTCGCTGTCGCTTAGTGTGAACCAGCCCTAACACCTCCACGATCCTTATCTCCCCTAAAACCTTCATGATCCTCATCTCCCCTTATCTGTTGGAGAAGAGTCAGAAGGACCCCCCATGAACATCAAATAGTCAGGCGGTCCCTAGAAATGAGTGGGTTCAACCAAGTTTTATCCAACATGCTTGAGGTCCTATACTCAGGGTCATATAGGTCACTTCAAAGATCTAGGAGGCAACGGTCATGGCTCATTTTCATGCACCCTATTAGTGAGTCAATAGATTGGGGTCCATTGTTCATGGTCCTCATAGATGAGAGTAGTCTAAAAAGTGTCTCATGCTCTGGAGGACCTGTCCTGTCTTACCTTACACAGACAACCCTAGATTTGAGTAGATACTGTCTAATGGTTAATTTCCATGCGGTAGCACTGTTGCAAAATATTGAGATCTTTCCACCAAGTATTTCACATGGATGTGAAAACCTCAATGCTGGAGGTTGCGGTAGGGGCTTGTCAAAAGACCCTTCTAACAAACAGAGTTCTCACTTAAATAGAAGCCTTAGTGACTTTCCGAGACATAACAACCAAATGAATGAGGCTAAAAATCCCCAAAAATCAATATAAACCAAGAAACAAAATCAAGCATAATATATTCTTCCTGAAGAAGGTAATGGAACCCTATGAGGTAGTTTCCCAATGAGGACCATAGCTGAAAAAAGTCCAGAAATCAAGTGGCGTAACTTGTAGTCTCCAACAGAAGATGCCCAACAATCATGGTTCGTCTCATCGGAGCCCAAGTACGACTGCAACCCCTGCACCCACTATAGTTATACCTTCACTGGCACCAAATACCCTAATTAGAATAATTGTATCACTACAAATAGGGGTATCAACAATAATATCCAACCCCATTTTTCTTTTAAATATGTATCCCCCGATTCTTCTGCCATTCTTGGGCTTCCAGATGTTGGATTTCCAAGAGAGAAATTACAACCAGTACTTACAGGGAGGCACATGGCTAGCATGGACTAGTGCCATGAGGCCTAAGGGGTGCAGACAAGCTCATTATATTAAAAGCATGGCTGTGTTCTTCCAAAATCAGCACCCTAGCAGATAACGTGTGATAGTGCAGCTTTAAGGCTATGTTCACACGTTGCATTTTTGCTCATTTTTATGAGAAAACGCTGCAAAAAAATCTGCAGCATGTGAACATAGCCTAATAGAGCTAAGCTGCAATACCAGACATTACCTGTGGACAAGTGTGGCGCTGTTTCTGATGTTGGAATTGGTATAAACTATAAGGAACATATGGAAGCAATACCTTCCGTTTTCCATTCTGGAGAACTCCAACAGCTTTGACTTCCAATGGATGGCGCCCGGCCATGGTCTGCTGCTGCGGCATCTTGCAAACAAGCCTTTATGACTATGGACAGTGGTAGCCTCTCTTTATAATATTTTGCAATGCCGGGTTATAATTAAGCCACCAATCAGAAGTGAATGACTCAAAAAAGAAACATCTCGCCTCGGAGGAAGTCAGGTCGTTGGGTAATTCCTTGTTTTCCTCATCATGTGATTTCTTAAAGAGCAGACAAGACAATGTGATGTACCTAGTACCTACCCTATGTAAAAAATGCCTGGACTGACGTAATGACAGGAGGAGGCATTGTAAATCAGCCTAAATCAACCCTGAGGTCATATTGTATCAATCTGGTTTGGAAAAGCTTTGATCATATAGTGTACTAAAGGATTTCTGAAGAAGTGTCCTCATTATGATCTCCATCGTCAAAGTGGTACTTAAAAAAGAGCCCCCAGCTCTGGAGGACCCCACATATCCAAGCATTGCACAGATAGTCCATTGACTTCTATGAGGATTAGCACTGTCTTATACTTCTTTTCCCCTGCATGAGAGGAAAGAAGTCCATGATGGGGGGCATAAATACCTGGAAGGGGCCCATGATGGGGACATATATGTGTGACCCATTCTTCCTTATTAGGTTGTCACAGGGTATTGTGCAATCTGCCCTTCTGTACAATATCCACCTCCTCCTTGGTTACGGGTCCCTGACCTTTGATGTTGCCAAGAACAAGCTAATCAAAATCTTAGGAACACTCTGCACCACATCCACCAGACACACCAGTGGACGGCCTGAGTGGAATGGGGTCGCCCACTTGGGTTGGTTAAGGGAAGGTCAGGGGTGTTAGGAGACAGTCAGTTTAGCCGTGACTCTCAAGAGGAGAGGTCACAAGTCAGTTGAGTGGTGACTCTCAAGAGGAGAGGTTAGGAGCTGGGCTCCGTGAACTACTAGGTGGCAGACATTGGTCTGGGCCTGGTAGGAGCTGGACCCCGGTCGCAGAGGATCGTGACAAGGGGCACGGACTGTCGAGGAGGACAGCCGGCAGCCTTGTGCCATCACTGTGCAGGGGCCAGGGCATGACAGGGTACGTGGACCCTAGGTCAGGAAGGAGCTTCAGGCGTCCTGACAATTTACCCGACGAGGACGGAGCCTTCAAGATCCATTCTCCACCCGCTCCAAAATTGGGGTACTAGCGCAACGAGGGAGATAGGACTTTCCCACTACACGGTCCAGAAAATCCCAAGCGTGAACCCTGAGAGCAAGCTCACCCAGTTAGCCATACTGGTGAGCGGGACCCGATCAGTTTTATACTTAAGGGACCAATCAGAAAACTAGGTGCCAAGGCAAAGGTCACAGAATAACAGGCAACACCAACGGGCATGGGATCCAGGCGTGCTCCCTCTCAGCGGCAGCGGTGTTCAGAACTTTGGTTTACCATAGTTGTCGGTGTCAGCAATATTGAACTGAGTGAGTACACAAGTTACCCTTACCGTCCCAACGGGACACCTCCCCATTGCCCTCATTGAGTCCCGGGGCATTCCCCCTACCCGTGGAGGGATTAAACACCTGGCTGCCACTCCATCGCCACCGGGTACTACCAACTGCAGTGGTGGTACTCCACCTTACCACACACCACGGGAGGCGTCACGAACTTTCCACATCATTCCCTGTAAATACTCCCCCTTTTTTATCCGAGTGTCCGTGCAACCCTGACCCCCGGGTCCGGAGATCCCTCGAGCCACCGCAGATCCGGATCCGAGCAGCCCGGCTGCTGACGCGGGGGCGGCACATATGCCTGGAAGGGGCCCAGAATGGAAGGACATATATACCTGGAAGGGGCCCAGAATGGGGGGACATATATACCTGGAAGGGGCCCAGAAATGGGGGACATATATACCTTGAATGGGTCCATGATGGGGGGGGACATATATACCTAAAAGTGGCCCAGGATGTGGGGACATATATACCTGGAAGGGGCCCAAAAAGAGGGACATATATTACTGGAAGGGGCTCATGATGGGGAACATATGTACCTGGAAGGGGCTCATGATGGGGCACATATATACCTGCAAGGGGCCCATGATTGGAAACATATATACCTGGAAAAGGCCCAGGATGGGGGACATATATACTTGAAAGGGGTCCATGATGAGGGGATATATATAACTGGAAGGGGCCCATGATAAGGGATATATACCTTGAAGGAGCCCAGTACGGGGAACATATATACCTGGAAGGGGGCCCATGATGGCGGGCATATATACTTGGAAGGGGTCCAAAATGTGGGACAAATATACCTGGAATGGGCCCAGAATGGGGGACATATATACCTGGAAGGGGCCCATGATGGGGGAGATATATACTCGGAAGGGTCCCATGATGGGGGACATCTATACTTGGAAGGGGCCCAAATTGGGGGACAAATATACCTGGAATGGGCCCAGAATGGGGGACATATATACCTGGAAGGGGCCCAGGATGGGGGATGTTAGTACATTATTTGAGACACTACTACATAATGGGGGAGGGGGAGCAACACATATGTCCTTATAGGATTTAGAACAGAACAAGGGCCCATACATCTGACCAACATCCAGGGGGGGCAGATCCAAATCTTGCACCGGGGTCCATAGGACTTTAGTTATGTCACTGAGTGTCATCCTGTCATCCAATTATTTTTTTCCAGGTTCCATACAGGTGACCGTATGGATTTTTGGTCACCAATTAGTGTTTTTGGCACAGAAGAAGACAGCAATGTGTGTTATTGTGTTAATTTCAGTGGTTGGTTAATGGATAAAGCTGAAGTATATGGTTGTTTTATGCGATACTTTGATAAAACGATCATTTATTCCACATTTTTTGACTGATAGAGCCTTGGGTGGGTCTCATGATCGTGCCAGGAGACCTCCAGAGACCACAACAATAGTGACAGGAGAAAACTAGGAGGATCACAGCTAGGAGTCTAAAGTTCAATGGGTTGTATTAGATTACAAAAAAAAGTATTTATTTACAAATTGATCCACCCATGTATTTCCGGATACTGACGACTCCGCTGGAGCAGTAAGAATAACACGGGTTACATGCGGTGCCTTGTAATAGTCACGTCATGTGCACACACTTCTATATTTAGTACATGAATCATACAGGTAAAATATTCATGCAATATATAAATCCGACTTCCTCAATCCCTGAACATTAAACATCTCGCTGCTGCCAGAATATTGGCCATTATAGATTGTATATGATAAATAACAAGGAAATAATACACTCTCCAAATTCCCTGTTTAGGAGGAAATTGCAAAGTAATTACAATAGTATTTAATGGTTCATCGGAATTAAAATTTTGAAAGCGAGCGTGTTAAGCTGCAGTTTGTGCTCCAGAGCTGCTCATCATGCTGCAAATTAGCATAAGAAGTTCAAAACATATTCAGCTACTTCCAGTAAATTCCAGAAAATAAGCAAGAAATCTTGTTTTTTTCAGAAAGTCAAAAAGTTGCAGTCTCTAGAATAGTTATGATCAGGGATTGTCATCTGCACTCGCAACGGCATCGGACCCTGTTCACATTGCAGAACATGCAACCTGTTTTTTCTTAAATTGCTCAGCTTTGCTGGGCGTCGGCTGAGTTGTTTCCACTGCTCCCAGCCGTGCAGGGGTTAATCCTTTTGCTCTTCTTAGGCTATGTGCCCATGGGACAACGTACCTGCGGATTTTGCCACAGGTTTGTCCACAGATTTACCGCAGCAACTCCCCGGAATCCGCAGCTATCCATTGCTGCGGTATATCTGCGGAGTTGTTGCGGTAAACCTGCGGAAACAGTGACGATTTTGTGCAGAATTCCTGCGGAAGTCCCTGCCTCTATCTCCATAGGGGAGGAATGGGAATTCTGCAGATATTTCCACATGGATAATTAACACGCAGTTTCGTGTGGCTGCGGGAAATCCGCAGCATTTTCCGCAGCCACAGCACTCCCCAAATCCCATAGGGTAACATGGGGTGTGTCTGTACTTGCTAGAACCTGCGGATTTATCTAGAAAATCCAGATAAATCTGCGGGTTTTCCGTGGCAAAATTCGCAGGTATATTGTCCCGTGGGCACATAGCCTTAAGCGGGCTTTACACGCTGCAACATCGCTAATGCGGAGTCGTTGGGGTCACGGAATTTGTGACGCACATCCGGCCGCATTAGCGATGTTGCTGCGTGTGACACCGATAAGCGATTTTGCATCGTTGCAAAAACGTGCAAAATCGCTAATCGGCGACATGGGGGTCCATTCTTAAAAATCGTTACTGCAGCAATAACGAAGTTGTTCCTCGTTCCTGCGGCAGCACACATCGCTGCGTGTGACGTCGCAGGAACGAGGAAGCTCCCCTTACCTGCCTCCCGGCCGCTATGCGGAAGGAAGGAGGTGGCGGGATGTTACGTCCCGCTCAGCTCCGCCCCTCCGCTGCTATTGGGCGGCGGTTCAGTGACGCTTCAGTGACGTCGCTGTGACGCCGCACGGACCGCCCCCTTAGAAAGGAGGCGGTTCGCCCGTCACAGCGACGTCGCCGGACAGGTAAGTATGTGTGACGGCTGTTGTGCGACACAGGCAGCGATTTGCCCGTGTCGCGCAACAGATGGGGGCGGGTACCCACACTAGCGATATCGGGACCGATATCGCAGTGTGTAAAGTAGCCTTTAGGCTATGTGCCCACGGGACTCTGTATCCGCGGATTTTTCTGCAGCTAAATCCGCAGCATTCCCCCGGAAACCGCACCTTTGCATAGGTTCGGATTTGACGCGGATTTCGTTGCGGATTTTGCTTTTTTTTGACATTCACTTGCATGGGCAAAATCCGCAGGTAAATCCGCAGGAATAATTGACATGCTGCTGATTTTTCCGCAGGGAAATCCGCATTATTTCCGCTGCGGAAAAAAAACGCAGCGTGGGCATAGCAGTTCCCAAATGCCATAGAAATGGCTGGGGAGTAGCTGTGCTGCAGATTGTTGAAAAATCTGGGGAATCTCCGCGAAAAATCCGTGGCAAATTCCGCGCATTTTCCGCAGCGTGGGCACATAGCCGAAGAGTCAGGTTGCTGATTACCATATACAGCTGGTCTCTCCCTAAGGAGATCGCCGAAGATAGCATCTGCTCATGCAAAACTCTGGTGTCTTTGTCGATCCTCTTTTGGTGACCTGCAATCTGCTGCTTGTGTGGCGTGGAAGTGTTCCTTGGTGTGTCTTACTTCCTCCCTTTTATTTTATATCCTTTTGTGCCTTTATTGTCTTGCTTTATGGTTGTTTGCAGAATGAGTGAGATTCTGTTCTTCCCCCTGTCTAAGTATTGTGAGAGGGTGGTTATTTTGGGGCGTCCTGCCCTCCCCGGGTTGAAGGGTACAGCGGAGTATATTCAGAGTTTGGTGAGGAGACAGGGACATGCCGGGGGCCCAGACCTCACTACCCTTAAGTGTACCTCTGGGATAAGGGTCAGGGACGGGATCCCAATCTGAGGGTCAGTTCAGGTCCCCTCTGCAATGTAGCCTATCCATGACAGGGATGTCACATTGTAAACACCAATGCTGAGACTTTTTCTCTGACTCTGAAGATACCACAATCAGTTCTACTCTCGTTCTGGACGCTGTGGTTCGTTTTACAAATCCACAGCATGTCAATTTCTCAGTTTTCTGTGAGGATTTTCCCCATAGACTTGCATTGGGTTGTCTTTGAAAAAACAACTCCACCAGTTCATGGGAAAATCACATATGAGGAGATATAATCGCCCAGCTCTATTAGTGGATACAATTATTATTATTTCCTCATTCTATAACATGAATGCGAAAGTTGTAATAGCTCATTAGAATAACAAGGAGACAAGTTACCTTGTTCTAATCCATGGACGCAGGATAAAGAAGACAAGGAGCTTCACGAGATATACAGAGAAACCTCAGTAACTGATACATGTCTGGAATCAAGGTCTCTGTCCCTACATCATGCAGCTCTCAGATGTTAATATATTTGTAAAAGTGCTATTGACATGAATTTCTCACCAGATGTCGGTAACAGCCTATCCAATCCACACATGCAAAGAAATCAAACCATAAAAGCTGATAAACTTACTTGTGTGAAATAATGAGAAAGGACAAAGGGAAAAAATGTATTAAACACATGAAGAAAGAGCGGTGCGAAAAGCCATGGAAAGTCATGATACCAGCTGAAATCTATCAGTGATTAGAAAGCAATCCTGCCAGTTAGAAAAAAATTATATCAGCTGGCTCTACTATAAAAAGGTGTGTCATTACCGAGGTGCCACACAAAAAACATGTAATGATGGGTAAAACCAGTGAGCTGTCTCAAGACTTTTGCAACCTTATTGTTGCAAAACATACATATAGCATTGGTTACAAAAGAATTTCTAAACTACTGAAAGCTTCAGTGAGCACTGTTGGGGCTATAAACCAAAAGTAGAAAGAATATAATTTTACCATACACTGGCTCCCCGCAAGATTTCAGACAGAGGAGTGAAAATTATTATCAGAAGAGTTGTCCAAGAGCCAAGAACCACCTGTGGAAGCTACAGAAAGACCTGGAGTGATCAGGGTCAATTGTTTCAGATATAACAATAAGTAACGCACTCACCTGCACGCCCTGTTTGCACGCTCCTATATGCATGCTCCTGTATGCACGCTCACCACGCAAGACTGCATTTCTGAACAAAAAGGAGGTTCAAGAGCATTTAAAGTTTGCTCAACAACCTTTAGAGAAGTCTGTGAAACTTTGGGAGATTATAGTCTGGTCAGATGAGACCAAAAGTGAACGCTTTGGAGGCCATAATACACACCATGTTTGGAGGCCAAAAGGCAAATCATTCCCAAAACACCAACATCAGTGAAGTGTGGAGGTGGGGACATCATGGGGTGAGGCTGTTTTTGAGCAGACGGCAAAAGGATGAATGCACAAATGTACCGAGACATTCCTGCTAAAAATCTGCTGCCGTCTACCAGGAGGATGATGATGAAACGAGGGAGGACATTTCAGTAAGACAATAATCCCAAACACACGGCCAAGGAGAGAGAAGATAAATCTGCTATAATGGCCGAGCCGATCACCGGAGGCGAATCTAATAGAAAATGTCTGGAAGGAACTACAGCTCAGAGTTCATAGAAGGAGCCGAGACCTGCAGGATGTGAGGAGTGTGTGCGGAAGAATGGGCCAAAATCCCACCTGAGCAATGCAGGCAACTAGTGTCTCATTACAGGAGGCATCTTGAAGCTTCATCACTAATCAGTAACATGTTCAATACTTTTTCCCACTGTCATTTCTCATTATTACACATACTTTATGGACATTTATGGTTTGATGTCTTTGCCTGTGTGGATTGGATGGGTTGTTACCGACATCTGGTGAGAAATTCATATCAATACCACCTTTAAAAATATACTTAGTTAGAAAATACTTATTTCTCCTGCTGTACCTAATATATCAATTGTGTTTAATGTAAAATACAGCTCCAAGGGAAAAATCCACCAGCAGGTGGAGCAGCGGAGTTGAGGAAACCCTTCCCTGGCCTCATGCGCCTAAATCCTCTGCCAGGAAATCATCCTTGTGTCAGATAATTGGAAACTAATCTTCAAGGATATGGAGGCACAAACCAGACTGTCACCTGTTTCTCGGAAATGCTCCTGTCAACAAAGGTCTCTTAAGGTGGCTTTACACACTGCAACATCGCAAACGACATCGCTGTAACGTCACCGGTTTTGTGACGTTATAGGGACCTCCCCAGCGACATTGCAGTGTGTGAAACACATCAGCGACCCGGCCCCTGCTGTGAAGTTGTGATCGCTACAAATCGTTCAGGACCATTCTTTGGTCCTTTGTTTCCCGCTGTGCAGCATGATCGCTAGAAAGTCTCAGTGTGTAAAGGGGACTTAAAACACTGGAAACGAGTGATGTGTCACAATATCTGTCAATCACTATTCTCTGTCAGTCGGTGTCTCCCTCTCGGTCTCTATTCTCTCTCTGTCGGTCCGTCACTATCTCTGTCCCTCTCTCACAGTCTGTCGGTCATTTCCCCCCCCTCTCTCATACTCACCGATCTCCGATCCCCGATCCCCGGCTCTGCACGGCATTCACACTGCTGCGGCGGCTTTTACTATTTTGAAAAAGCCGGCCGCTCATTAAACAATCTCGTATTCCCTACTTTCCCCGCCCACAGGCGCCTATGATTGGTTGCAGTGAGACACGCCCCCACGCTGAGTGACAGGTGTCTCATTGCACCCAATCACAGCAGCCGGTGGGCGTGTCTATACTGTGCAGTGAAATAAATAATTAAATAATTAAAAAAAACGGCGTGCGGTCCCCCCCAATTTTAATACCAGCCAGATAAAGCCATACGGCTGAAGGCTGGTATTCTCAGGATGGGGAGCTCCACGTTATGGGGAGCCCCCCAGCCTAACAATATCAGTCAGCAGCCGCACAGAATTGCCGCATCCATTAGATGCGGCTGTTCTGGGACTGTACCCGGCTCTTCCCGATTTGCCCTGGTGCGTTGGCAAATCGGGGTAATAAGGAGTTATTGCCAGCCCATAGCTGCCAATAAATCCTAGATTAATCATGTCAGGCGTCTCCCGGAGAAACCTTCCATGATTAATCTGTAAATTACAGTAAATAAACACACACAACTGAAAAAATCATTTATTAGAAATAAAAAACACAAACACATTCCCTCATCACCAATTTAATCAGCCCCAAAAAGCCCTCCTTGTCCGGCGTAATCCACGGACCTCCAGCGTCGCTTCCAGCTGTGCTGCATGCAAGTGACAGGAGCAAGAGAATACACCGCCGCTCCGGTCACCTCCACGCAGCTAATGAAGACAGCCCGCGCGATCAGCTGAGCTGTCCCTGAGGTTACCCGCTGTCACTGGATC
This sequence comes from Anomaloglossus baeobatrachus, assembly GCF_048569485.1. NCBI lineage: Eukaryota > Metazoa > Chordata > Amphibia > Anura > Aromobatidae > Anomaloglossus > Anomaloglossus baeobatrachus. Next base: position 284,509,307 of record NC_134359.1, on the reverse strand, counting down.
CAGCGGTGGATGCAGCGGTGGCCGCGGGTAACCTCAGTGACAGCTCAGCTGATCGCGCTACTCACCTCAGTTGCTGCCTGGAGCTGACCGGAGCGGCGGTGAGTAGCGCGATCAGCTGAGCTGTCACTGAGGTTACCTGCGGCCACCGCTGCATCCACCGCTGGATCCAGTGACAGCGGGTAACCTCAGGGACAGCTCAGCTGATCGCGCGGGCTGTCTTCATTAGCTGCGTGGAGGTGACCGGAGCGGCGGTGTATTCTCCTGCTCCTGTCACCTGCATGCAGCACAGCTGGAAGCGACGCTGGAGGTCCGTGGATTACGCCGGACAAGGAGGGCTTTTTGGGGCTGATTAAATTGGTAATGAGGGAATGTGTTTGTGTTTTTTATTTCTAATAAATGATTTTTTCAGTTGTGTGTGTTTATTTACTGTAATTTACAGATTAATCATGGAAGGTTTCTCCGGGAGACGCCTGACATGATTAATCTAGGACTTATTGGCAGCTATGGGCTGGCAATAACTTCTTATTACCCCGATTTACCAACGCACCAGGGCAAATCGGGAAGAGCCGGGTACTGTCCCAGAACAGCCGCATCTAATGGATGCGGCCATTCTGGGCGGCTGCTGACTGATATTGTTAGGCTGGGGGGCTCCCCATAACGTGGAGCTCCCCATCCTGAGAATACCAGCCTTCAGCCGTATGGCTTTATCTGGCTGGTATTAAAATTGGGGGGGACCGCACGCCGTTTTTTTAAATTATTTAATTATTTATTTCACTGCACAGTATAGACACGCCCACCGGCTGCTGTGATTGGGTGCAATGAGACACCTGTCACTCAGCGTGGGGGCGGGTCTCACTGCAACCAATCACATTTGCCGGTGGGCGGGGAAAGCAGGGAATACGAGATTGTTTAATGAGCGGCCGGCTTTTTCAAAAAAGGAAAAGCCGCCGGAGCAGTGTGAACGCCATGCAGCGCCGGTGATCGGGGATCGGTGAGTATGAGAGAGGGAGGGAAATCACCAGCAAATGAGGTGAGTAACGCGATCAGCTGCTGTCACTGAGGTTACCCGGTGGCCGCCACTGGATCCAGCGGTGGCCGCGATTAACCTCAGTGACAGCTCAGCTGATCGCGCTACTCACCTCATTGTGGAGCTGACAGGAGCGGCGGTGAGTAGCGCGATCAGCTGAACTGTCACTGAGGTTACCCGCGGCCAGCCGCTGCATCCACCGCTGGATCCAGGTAACCTCAGTGACAGCTCAGCCGATCACAAGGCTGTCTTCATTAGCTGCGTGGAGGTGACCGGAGCGGCGGTGTCTTCTGCTGCTCCTGTCACCTGCATGCAGCAGAGCTGGATGCCACGCTGGAGGACCGTGGATTACGCCGGACATGGAGGGCTTTGTTGTGGGTAATAAATTGGTAATGAGGGAATTTGTTAGTGTTTTTTATTTCTAATAAAGGATTTTTCGGGTGTGTGTGTTTATTTATTGTAATTTACAGATTAATCATGGAAGGAATCTCGGGGAGACGCCTGACATGATTAATCTAGGACTTATTGGCAGCTATGGGCTGCCAATAACTCCTTATTACCCCGATTTGCCAACGCACCAGGGCAAATCGGGAAGAGCCGGGTACAGTCCCAGAACTGTCGCATATAATGAATGCGGCAATTCTGGGCGGCTGCTGACTGATATTGTTAGGCTGGGGGCTCCGAATAACGTGGGGATCCCCATCCTGAGAATACCAGCCTGCAGCCGTATGGCTTTATCTGGCTGGTATTAAAATAGGGGGGGGACCGCACGCCGGATTTTTTAATTATTTATTTATTTACACGGCACACAGACAGAGCCGCGCGGCATTAAATGAAGTCGGGTGAAGTTCACCTGCTTTTTTGACACGTCCCCAACGACCAGCTAGTCGCTCTGCAGGTCCGGATCGCTGTTAGGTCGTTGGCCAGGTCTGCCTGTTTGACCGCTCACCAGAGACTTTGTAGCGATCCCGGCTAGGTTGAGATCGCAGGTTGGATCGCTAGAAAGTCTCAGTGTGTAAACCCAGCTTTAGGTCTGAGGGTAGGAGGTATCTGTGATGACATGGACTCTCATGGGATAAAGTTTCTTAAAATTCAGCCAGACGTATTGTTCTACTGTGTGGTAACTCATGTTTGCTTAACTATTGTTTGGGACCAGACCCTTTGGAGCATTCATTGTATTGTAGTTGTGAATTGATAATGTAATTACCTTAGTAGCCATTGTCTAGTCGGTGACTTGCCGACTCCATGTAGATATACTGAGTCTTTCTATGCACATCATTTAAATGAACATTATCCATGCAGCTTGAAATTCATCCAATGGGAGAAGCAATCTTGTCCAACCAATCGATGAGGACGCAGTGTATCCTAAGGGAAGGTTATGGCTATAAAAGGGACTTCTTTAAGCCACCAGGGGTGATGAAGGTTGATGGATGCTGATGGATCCAGTCTAAGCTCTTTGGAGCTGGCTAGAGGATCAGGATATCTTATGGCTTCAATCTAGGGACTCCGGTTCCGGTTGGAGACCATATCCACAGCCTAGGGATTTCGACTCCGGCTGCCAGGATTGTAACGTCATACCAGGACTACCTAAGGAGGACACTCAGGTTGGGACAGTTCAGTCTCCTGTTACAGACTTTGCAGACCTCACACAGCTTCCTAAATCTGGCATTATTCCTTTCTCGGTGGGTGCCCGCCAAAAGCGGGGTGCTGCTGGACTGGAGTAAGCGGCCCTGGAACCTCTGAGGCATGGACATTCTAAATCCCTGGTGAGCCAGCGGAAGGGTGAGACTCTGTTGCCTGTTACATTTGTGTGTTTTGCTGGTTATGTGTTATGTGCCGTTAATTGTTTGGGGATCCAATAAAGTCTAATTATTGTGGTTCCCTCACCCTGTGTTGCCTGAGTAGTGTTCCGCTACCGGTTAAGGAGGCCGGCGTTCAGTTGGGATGAGCCCTGAGCCACGCTGTCTTTCTAAAGGCGGCGGGTTTTAGTGGACGAGAGCACCCACTGAGCCCTGTGTCTCCACAGTATCTACCAGACGTTACTTCTCACACGTGGTGCAATACTTTGGTGAAGATGTATAGTACTGCGCAAATGTCTTGGACAGAAAATGATTAGTTTTCACACATAGAAGTTTTAATAGTTTATTTTAGTCAATTAACAAAATGAAAAGTGAATGAACAAAAGAGAAATCTAAATCCCATCAAAATTTGGTGACCACCCTTTGATTTCGAAACAGCAGTAATTCCTTTGTGTACAAAGGGATTTTGTAGGATTATAGTCAAGTGTATAAGTGACCAATTACACGTACACGTGATAACGATCATCATTTTCATATATAGGTGGATATAGCCGTGTAGGAGGCTTAAAATTGGGTGAGGAACAGCCAAACTGGGCTACAAAGGGCAAAACTGAGCACTGCAACTACACACAAGGTAGTTATACTGCATCAGCAAGGAGTCTCCCAGGCAAAAATTTCACAGCAGACTGGGATTTGAAGATATGATGTTCAGACTCTTTTGAAGAAGCACTAAAGGGTGCATTACACGAGATGATCTATCATGCGATAGATCGTCGGGGTCACAGTTTTTGTGATGCACATCCAGCATCGCTTGCGACGTCGGGCTGTGTGACACCTCCGAGCGACACAGTATCGCTCACAAATCGTGAGTCGTGTACTCGTCGCTCGGGTTCATAATCTCGTTTAATTAAAATGGCACCGGTTGCTCATCGTTCCCGGGGTAGCACACGCCGCTCCGTGTGACACCCCGGGAACGATGAACAGCAGCTTACCTGCGTCCCGCGGCACCCGCTGGCTATGCAGAAGGAAGGAGGTGGGCGGAATGTTTACGTCCCGCTCATCTCCGCCCCTCCGCTTCTATTGGCCGGCGGCTGTGTGACGTCGCAGTGACGCCGAACGTCCCTCCCACTTCAGGAAGTGGACGTTTGTCGCCTACAGCGAGGTCGTCCAGAAGGTAAGTGCGTGTGACGGGGGTTAAACGAGTTTGTGCGCTACGGGCAGCGATTTGCCCGTGACGCAAAAACGACGGGGGCGGGTACGATTGATTGTGAAATCGCACAATCGGTCGTCCCGTGTAAAGCAGGCTTAAGAAATGGGCAACATTGATGCAGTCAGGGGCATAACGATCACGACTGCGACCGGGACCCGATGGTGCAGGGGGCCTGCCTGCAAAAGCCCCTACTTCAGATGGATGTGTGTCCCAGAGCGCACATCCAGCTGAAGTACATTACAGCACACAGACCCGTCGGGTCCCTGCGCTGCGACGTGCTGGCCGCCAATGAAGGCCATGAATATTCATTGCTCCCCATGCACTTAGTCCTGGGCATGGGGAGCAGAGAATATGCTGATAGTTGTCGATGCTGTAAGTGGCTGCGCATGACACTGATGCAGTGGGGGGCTATTTACCAGGATGTGGGGCTATATACCAGGATGAAGGGCTATGTACCAGGATGAGGGGGCTATATACCAGGCAAGCTATATACCAGGGGGGCTATATACCAGGATGGAGGACTATATACCATGATGGAGAGCTATATATCAGTATGAGGGGCTATATACCAGGATGGGGGCTTTATACTAGGAAGGGGGCTATACACCAGAATGGAGGGCTATATACCAGGATGGGGGGCTATATACCAGGATGGGGATATATACCAGGATGAGGGGGCTATATACCAGGGGGGCTATATACCAGGATGGGGGGCTACATACCAGGATGGGGGGCTTTGTACTGTGATGGAGGGCTATATACCAGTATGGGGGGGGCTATATACCGGGATTGGGGCTATATACCATGATGGAGGGCTATATACCAGTATGAGAGGGCTACATACCAGAATGGAGGGGGTCATACACCAGGTTGGGGCCATATATACCAGGATGTAGGCATGATGGGAACATATACCATAATGGGGTCAAGATGGTGATAAATATACCAGGATGGGGCCATGATAGTGGACATATATACCAGGATGGGACCATATTTACCAGGATATAGCCATGATATGGACATATACCAGGATGGGGGACATATTTACCAAGGTGGGGGACATATTTACTAGGAAATAGTCCTGAATGGGGGACATTAGTACAGGATGGCGGACATTACTATAAAATGAAGTGAGAGAGGGTGGCAACTTGTATGTTTTTATAGTATTTAGAATGCTACAATGGCCCATACATCTGACGAACATATGGTGGGGTCCAGGCTTAAACTCTGCACCAAGGCACATCAGACTCTAGTTAGGCCACTGGATGCAGTGGTTGGTAAAGGAGATGACAGACACATCATACTTATGTCCTTTCTAAATCAAAAGATGTCCAGCAGTGCCATCAACTCAGAACTGGCAGCACCAAATGGAATCCAGCTGCACCCAGAGTCTGGCCAGAATTGGTCTTCATGGAAGAGTTGCTGCCAAAACCCCCTAACGGTCTACATGCAGACAAGGCCAGGTTACTCAACTATGTATGAAAACATTGGAACTGGGCTGCAAAAAAATGTCAGCACGTGCTCTGGACTGAAAAGTAAAATGTGTTGTATTTGGCTGTCATAAAAGGCAGTTTGTTCTCTGGAGGGCTGTAGAGCAGTACAATAATGAGGATCTTCAGGCAATAGTGAAGAATGATGGAGGGTCCTTCAAGTTTTTTTTATTTTCTAGTCCTTAGCATGGGTTCATCCACTCCCCTGCAGAGCAGCCTTCTTGGTTATGCTGGTACATGTAGACTGGATCTCCTGCATCGTAGGTCTTTCCGGCACAGCTGGGGTTTTGGGTACAGCATCGTCTGAAGAAACTGAAGTCTTTGGAGACAGATGCTCTACAAATCCAGAATCTTTTCTTTGTTTTTCCTCTACATGATCAACCATCTCCATATTATCCTTCCAGTCATGGATGGAGGCCACTGTTTGGGTGGATCTTGGCTTCCCAGTCATGGATGAAGATGCACTTTCAATGGAGTCTTGCACCTCCCATTCCACATATACATTTTTTCTTCTGCTTGACTTGACAAATACTTGGTCAGTTGGGTCTGATAAGTCTTCGAGGTCATTCAGTGATATTGATTGCATCCTTTCTAGTTTACCCTTATGGCCTCCAACCTCATTATTTCTATGTTGGGGGTTGGAGCCGGTATCTAGATTTCTTACGACCTCAGAGAGATTGGGAGAAGACTCTGACAGGTTACTGTGTAGGTTTACTTGCAGTTTCTGGTGAGGGTTTTGATAAGGCTTGAGGAACATGGACGGGGCATACCCAAATCTTCCATTGTAGCTACAAGAGGAAGAAACCAAGAAAGAAGGAGACTATTATGAATGTATAGTATATGATATAAATTCAGACTGCCAGACATTCTGACTTCTCCATTTACTTGGTTCGACACAGCTTCATCTTCTCTATGCTTTTTGAATGCCAACTGCCCTGACCAATGCTTTTCTTCCAATATTTTTGATTCTCCGCCAGCCCTGACCACAGAATTTTAAAGGAATAGCAACCTTGGGTTTCCTTAGCTGCCACCATGAGGATCTTTCTGGCTGAAGAATGGATACTCCCTTAGATTCTAGTCCCTTACTTAGCCCGATGCCAAATGCTTTAGCATCTACCTGTCTGACAGCTCATCTGGTATCGCAACTCAACTTTTAAGTGTACTCTCCTCTTCTAATTAATTATTGGCTGCAAAAAGAAAAATAATAACTCTCTTACCAAATAAGCCACCATCCAATTTCAGATTTCTCTATCACCTCTATCACAACGCCAACCGGAAGTGACATTTCATCTGTTTTCTGAGCCTTGTAGCCCTTCTCTGCATAGTAATATGTTCCTGGAGAAAGGAAATGCGATCAGCTGCATTACTAAATCATCTGGATTATACTTTGTATAAAAATATAGATATAACAGAAAAATGTCTTGTAAGGGACCCAAAAGCTTGAAAACAAACCTGTCCTGTCCTAGATGACCCAAGACAGTCATTGACTCCTTCACTGTTCTGAACTACTAGGATACTGAGGTGAAACTCTTCGTTGCCTTAGACCACCAGGAATACTTACACTAGACCCTATGTATTCTAGACCACCAGGAATAATTACCCTACCCCTACATATTCCTAGACCACAAGGCACTGCCCTAGACCACCAGTGATGTTTCATCCTATCATTGTTCCAACAGTCATCTTAGCTGACTCGCCTACACAAAAGAGGGCTCGTTCGGCCAAGTGCTCCTGTGTTTCCAATGTGAAGGCCGCCGTTTGACATGTTGGCCACCAGCTTATCTCCAGGAGAACGCGATCAGCAGTCCGAAATCAGACATGCACGATCAACTTCAGTCGGCCGGCACCTCCATATACATTAGTCAACCGAACTCATCGATATTGGCGGCTTCAGCCGACATTAGTCTAATGTGTATGGCGGCCTTAATCCTAGTCACAAATACGCAAGCCACCCATGCATAAAAGATGACTGTTGGCCAAACGATGGTCGGACTAATTGTAACCTTGAGAGAAGGTGTCAGACATCTCAGATCCTTCTCTCCACCAATTCTGTCAGTGAGATATCGGTGGGTTGGGAGGACGTTAGACTAATATATATGTGGACCTGTAGAAGGAGCAATAGTCATAAGCTCCGACTAGTGTTACCCTCTTACATCTCTATATGATTTTCCTGAAGTATTTATATGGAATTGTAGCTATTAAGATAAGAGGTTACACTTAGCTCTTGACCAACCTTTCCGGAATGATTTCCTCTTTGAGTTACTATCATCTAAAGACTCTGACTTTTTCAGATAAGGAGCCGGGAACCAGGACACTTGTTTTTCTTCATTCTCTACCAACCACCAGCCTAGAAGACAAGATCAGATGCTGTATTGTTTAGATTTATTGGGTGTTGACTCTTTATTTATCACAAGTGAAATCTAAAACCTACCAGAAGGATCTCTTATCAGGACATCAATGCATTGATTCTTCTGGACCTTGAATGGCCTGTTCTTGGTATCTTTGGTCTCAAAATTATCAAGGCAGATGTAGGATTCTGAAATAATGGGCTGTGTGGTGGTGAGTTTTGTTGACCTAGGTGGACAGGTTACTTCTTTTTGATTTTGGTCATTGTCTGATGGCATTATCACGACACTGTAATTAGGAGATAATCATGATAAAGGTACTTTTCATGCACAGGGAAATTAAAGATGAAATTTCAAGGACTAGTCAATGTCTTCATGATAGGTGGTGCTGACAGTAATATACAGTATCTGTCCATTCATGATCTCTAGATAGGATGTACAGACCTGTTTTCAGGGAAGGATGGAGTGAGGTCCTGCTTGTTAGGAGTGAAAAATTCAATAACGTCTTCACACTGGGAGATCTTGGAGTCAGTTTGAAGAAGTTCCTTGGAATAAATTTCTAAAAGTCGGAGTCTTTCCAGGTATCGATTAGAAAATTTACTGCGGAACAACAATGGGGCATCTGTAAGAGTAAAAAAAAAAGACTTAGTAGGCAATACAGTGACTGCCCGTGTGACTGACATGGATCAGGTGGGTAACCGGAGTCAGAACGGCTGTAAGTCGCACCAGCGGTGCAATATGTGCATCATTATGTCATAGATACAACTTTCAAATGACTTTTGAAGAAAAAGAACTTTAGAGGCCAAAGACCTTATCTAACTAAGGCTTTACAAACAAGTGTAAAGTATAGAAGCACGGTCTGATAGAGCGCTAAGGAGGCCACAGTATTAGATTAATTTTTTTAGAATTTATTGTTTTCTATCAGCCACAACGCGTTTCGATATACACAATATCTTCATCAGGTGGATATCCACAGCGGCCGGCCAATAGAAGCGGAGGGGAGGAGATGAGCGGAACGTAAACATCCCGCCCACCTCCTTCCTTCCGCATAGCCGGACACAGGTAAGCTGTGTTCATCGTTGTGATGTGTGCTGCCCCAGGTACGATGAACAATCTGCGCAAACAAGATTAAACAATTTTTTAAAAATGAGCGACGTGTACGACGATACACGATTTACAACCGATTAAGAGTCGCTCTTAGGTGTCACACAAGACGACGTCGTGAACGATGCCGGATGTGCGTCCCGAAAACCGTGACCCCGACGACATATCACACGATAGATCGTCTCGTGTGACGCCCGCATTAGTGTGCCAGTGTTGACCAAACTAAAGTATTGGACTGACAATGTTGACCAATCTCAAGCTTACAAAAACAATTGTTGATCAACCTCAAATATTACTGTGCCAGTGTTGACCACCCAAGTATTGGATCTCCAAGTTTGACCAGGTCCAAGTACTAGCAAGCTAATGTGGCACCCTGGACTAGCCAGGTAGGCACTGACAAAACCGCTCACACCGTGAGGATACACAGCCACCGCCACCGGCGGGCCAGCGCCTGCGGGCAAAACGGGCTCTTCCGGTATCTATACACCGGGAAGCGGACTACCATTGGGAAGCTATTGGAGTCAACACAGTACACAAAAAGGTGCAGGGAGAGACAGCCACCATCACCTGTCCGGGGAGAGACACTGCAGCCGGCTGCGGGACCCGTCCATCCAGCCGTTTGGTTTACCGGAGACTTTGTGCATCTATTGCTGAGTGAGTACACCAATGCCATCCGGCACCGTGCCGTGCCGTCCCTGCAACCCTGCACCTCACCGACCCTGCCTCCCCGTCACACCACCGGGCCCCGGGACCACCAACCTCTACCCACGGAGGGGAAAAACAACATCCCAGCTGCTCCCTACCATCGCTCCCGGGATCCCCGTCACCAGCAGCGGTGGTGCCCATCTTCACCACAACCCGTGGGTGGCATCACGGACTAAATCCCCAAACTAACCACCCCCCTTTTCACTCACGGGCGAGGAGCGCCGTTCGAGTCTCCGGATCCGGCCCACCGCTCGAGCCACTGAGCAGCAGCAGCAGCGCCGGACCCGAGCGTTAGCGAGCGCAGCGCCCCGCCGCAGGCGACACTAATGTTGACCAATACCAAGTATTTAAGTAGTAATATTTACCAACCTGAAATATTAGAGCACCAAAAGTGACCAGTTACACCTATTTGTGTGCCAATGCAGTATTGGGCCATTGTTGACCAATTGTGACAAACACTATGTACTTGTATGTGAGTTCTCACCAAATATTAGCGTTCCATTGTTGTACAAGTCTTGGTTATAGTGTGTATTGTACCCATGATCCACCAAAAAGTATAGTACAAAAAATATTTCAATGACCATTGATTGTGTAGCACCCGTTCCTGGTCCAAGCGCAGCACCTCCACATGCCTCCGCTCCCAGGCCTCAGTAGGGTCTCCGCTCTCCTCACCTGCCAAACAGTCCCATGATCTCCTCTCCTGTCTCAGGCTCTGCTGTGACCTCCTCCTGCTTCCAGGCCACCCACAGCCAATCTGTAAGTGCCCATAGGGTGCGCGACATCACGCCCCCCTTTCTTAGAGGGCTGGCGTCCCATTACCCGGAAGGGATCCCAGAAGGTGACCTATTACTTTAAGGTATTTGAAACTGCCTCCGCTTACAGGAGGCGCCTGTGCTACTAGCATTGCTAGTTCTCAGGTCCCTTTATTCTACTGTGTCTAGTACTGCTTACCTTGTCCTAGTTCTAGTTTGGTGTTGCTAACCTGTGTCTCGTCCTAGAGCCTGCTGTCTACCACCATCTCCATGCCCCCATGTCTGAGTCTCTACCTCTGTGCTGCCGTGTCTGAGGCATCATCTCCATGCAGCCACGTCTGAGCCACCATCCCCGTGGCTCCACATCTGAGTCTCCACCTCTGTGCTGCCCATGTCTGAGCCACCATCTCCGTGCTGCCAAGTCCGAGTTACCATCTCCATACTGCCACATCCGAGCACACCAGCATCGGACGCTAAGAGACTTTACCAGTCCATAAGAGCAGACCTCCCCTGGTTCCTGGCATTCGTGCATTTAGTCCCCCTGTGGCTGTGCCAGACAATCCCTGTATAGGGGTTCGCTACTGGTTAGCTCCCTCAGGGGAGTCCGGTGTACAGGCCAGTGGGTCCACTCCCGGACGCTTGCCGCCCCTTCGCGATGGTAACAGATTGATTCTAGATCCCAAATTATGATGTGCCGTTATTATGTCAGTTCTCGAAAAGATATTCTGGAACCTCTACTCTACTGAAGTCCTCAGCGCGTCACTTACTTAGTATTTTAGTTTTGATTGTTCTAAAAAGTTCTGGAACTTATTTTATTTCTATAGATGAGTGACTTTATATAAAGACCTCTTCCAATAAAACGTGATAGGTTTTATAACGTCAGCTTATCAGTTATGGGATAGAAAGACAAAAGTTCCTAACGTGCCCAATAAACCGCATCGTAAAGTCTTACTTAAGACGTTCTTAAACATTTTATCAGCAGATTGGATCTTATAAGTAAATTGCGCACATTACACAATTACCATTAAAAATTTAACGGTGATATTTCCTGTTCCTCGTAAAATTAAAGACTAATATTGACATGATACTTTAAAAGAAAACATCCATTGTCATACGAGCTCCGTGTAAAATCACAAGAAGTTGAGACTCCCATTGTGCCGACGACTTGTTCAACCTGAAAGGAAAATGCAAAACTTTGCTCATTCATTCGGTGTCTGCTCAGGGACAAAGAAGCTCCTTAACCCTTTTTTTTGTCTTTTCGGCATTTACCGATTTGATATACCAGACCTTTACAGATATCAAATACGTTTTTTCTTTTTATTATTATTATTATTTATTTTTACGGATGATTCAATTTTTTTTATATTTTTTTTTTTTTTAATAAACTTTATTTTTTAACTAACTTTAGGAGACTTGAATTCACATAGTGAAAATTCCATTTTTCTGTTAAGACAAGAGTACGAAGATGCCACCGATGAGGGTTTTCAGGAGGCCAAGCCATAAAAACCCAACTGTGTCCCTCAATTTAGTCACGGGGGGTGTGGAGGTGGAACTGGAAACCAGTATGCCCATGTACCGGTGGAAAAGGCCAGACTACCCCCCCGGCCCAGAATATACCCGGGGTTAAAGGGGCCTAGGCCAGATTATGCCCCGGGTATATTCTGGCCTAGGCCAAACCATACCACGGGGTATAAATTATCCTAGACCAGATTATACCCCTCTGTATACCCCAGCTGTTGTAGATCAGGGCCTCAGCCAGCGCATGGGACCCCAGGCAGCGCACGGGGCCCCAGGCACCACACACTGGGGCCAAAGGCAGTGTACGGGACCCCAGGCAGTGTACGGGACCCCAGGCTGCACACAGGGGCCCCAGGCAGCACACATGGGGCAGAGACAGCACACGGGGCCCCAGGCAGTGCATGGGACCCCAGGCAGCGTACGGGACCCCAGGCAGAACACAGGGGCCCCAGGCAGCACACATGGGGCAGAGACAGCACACGGGGCCCAAGGCAGTGCACGGGACCCCAGGCAGCGTACGGGACCCCAGGCAGCGTACGGGACCCCAGGCAGTGTACGGGACCCCAGGCAGTGTACGGGACCCCAGGCAGCACACAGGGGCCCCAGGCAGCACACATGGGGCAGAGACAGCACACGGGGCCCAAGGCAGTGCACGGGACCCCAGGCAGAACACAGGTGCCCCAGGAAGCACACATGGGGGCAGAGACAGCACACAGGGCCCCAGGCAGTGCACGGGACCCCAGGCAGCATACGGGACCTCAAGCAGCACATGGGACCCCAGGCAGCACACATGGGGGCAGAGACAGGACACGGGGCCCCAGACAGCGCACGACACCCCAGGCAGCGCATGGGACCTCAGCCAGCGCATGGACCCCAGGCAGCAGGGGGTTACTCTGGCCTGTTACACCGGCAACCGCTCCATTTATATGCCACCATTAGACATTTACCACCTATTAAAAATCTTCTCCGTTATCAAGAATGGTGTTATTTTTACATCTATAGTGTACAGCTTGTTTCCTAGGTTACCGACCACCTCTGCAAGGCAAACGTTTCCATACAGAATGAAAAAATCTGCAAAACGGGCTCATGGGGTAAGTCTAAATATAAATGTAACAAAACCCTCAGCCAGAGGAAGGATTTGTATGTTTCTGCCTATGAAAGTAAACATGAAAGTTCCCTTTCATTGACACCAAGCAAAAATCTTGAAAATGGTAAGAAACTTAAAAACAAGATTTTTTAAGTCAATTTTTTATGTCTTGTACTTGCTTAGTTGTTTTTTTTTTTTTGCTCCAACTCCTTCCAGATGGTGCATGAATTTTGCCCAAAATAAATTAAAAAAAATTTGTCTGCAACCGATTTTGGGACTTTTTAGCCCAAAACGTCGCATATTTTGCTAAAATATTGCAAAAAAACCCCAGGTATATATAAACGCACTGAAGCACAGGAAGATTGGGTGACATTTGCACCAAAACTTTATGACTTTTTAATTTCTGCAATGATGAATCGGATGCAAAAATATGGAAAAACCCCCATATTTCATTCATAAGGATGAACATAAAAAATGACAACATATAAAATACTAAAAAAAAATAAATTAAAATTAAAAGAAAAATGAAAAACAGTCAAAAAACACAAAATATTAAATTATAGTAAAAAGCGCAAATGTAATAATAAATTGGTCTCTGGAAATAATAAGTGCAGGACCTATTATTATTAACTCTTTGTAATTTCACGGATCACTTGTGTCCCTGGTGTCATCTGCGTGGAGTAAAGGCCGCACTTACCCCTGAGTACGGGGAGAGATCTCTCCGATTTATTCACAACGCCGGCCTCCAGGGGAAACTTCTTCGTAAGTGATTTCTAGATGATCAAAGCAGAGGATGAGGGTTATACTTACTATAGTCAGTAATTACTGGGGGCTTCAATGGCCGCCTTCTGAGGTAAGATAAGGATCAGACATAATGGAGTGTTGTATTACAGGGAGTGTGGGGGTATAACACACAGGACACAGGACCACAGTGCCCAGAAATGCCCTGATATCACAGGACCCCTAACATTCAGCTGGGGACCAGTCACTTTTTTTTAGTGAAGCAGACTATGGGGGCGCTGAGGCACTGTGGATGTCCTTGTGGTTCTGGTTCTGGGGTCACTGTGGCTGCACTGAGGGCAATGTGGCTCTTACCAAATCTTATTATGGGGACTCTAGTTAGGCTACTATGACTTTGGGACTATGACTGTTATTATAGGGCCCTCTGGATGTTATTTTTAGGGGGCTGTGGTTGTAATTATGGGGACTCTGGTTATTAATATTATGGTACTGTGGATTTGGGACTGTGGCTGATATTATGGGGCACTGTGGATATTATTTTTAGGGTACTGTGGTTATAATTATGGGGACTCTAGTTAGTATTATTACGGTACTGTGGCTTTGGGACTGTGACTGTTATTATGGGACTCTGTGGATATTATTATTAGGGTACTGTGGTTTTTAATATGGGGACTCTAGTTAGTATTATTAAGGTACTGTGGCTTTGAGACTGTGACTTATTATGGGGCACGATGGATGTTAGTTTTAGGGTACTGTAGTTTTTATTATGGGGACTCAGGTTTTTATTATTAGGGTACTGTGGCTTTGGGACTGTGGATGTTATTACGGGGCACTGTGGCTGTTATTGTTAGGGTACTGTGTTTTTCATTATGGGGACTCTAGTTAGTATAATTAGGGTACTGTGGTTTTTAATATGGGGACTCTAGTTAGTATTATTAAGGTACTGTGACTTTGAGACTGTGACTGTTATTATGGGGCATGATGGATGTTAGTTTTAGGGTACTGTGGTTTTTATTATGGGGACTCTGGTTTTTATTATTAGGGTACTGTGGCTTTGGGACTGTGCATGTTATTACGGGGCACTGTGGCTGTTATTGTTAGGGTACTGTGTTTTTCATTATGGGGACTCTAGTTAGTATAATTAGGGTACTGTGGCTTTGGGACTGGGACTGTTATAGGTCACTGTAGATGATATTTTTAGGGTACTGTGTTTATTTATTATGAGGAATCTGGTTAGTATTATTAGGGTACTGTGTTTATTTATTATGAGGAATCTGGTTAGTGTTATTAGGGTACTGTTGCTTTGGGAGTGTGGCTGATAATAGGGTGTACTGTGGACATTATTTTTAGGGTACTGTGTTTTTTATTGTGGGGATTCTGGTTAGTATTATTAGGGTACTGTGGCTTTGGGACCGTAGCAGTTATTATGGGGCACTATGGCTGTTATTTTTAGGTTACTGTGTTTTTTATTATGTGGACGGACTCTGGTTAGTATTATTAAGGTATTTGGGACTGTAACTATTCTTATGGGGCCCTTTGGATATTATTTTTAGGGTACTGTGATTTTTATTATGGTGACTCTGGTTAGTATTATTAGGGTACTGTGGCTTTTCAACTATGACTGTTATTATGGGGCACTGTGGATATTATTTTTAGGGTACTGTGATTTTTATTATGGAGACTCTAGTTAGTATTATTAGGATACTGTGGCTTTGGGACTGTGGCTGTTATTATGGGGCACTATGAATGTTATTTTTAGGGTACTGTGGTTATCATTATGGGGACTCTAGTTAGTATTATTTGGGTACTGTGGCTTTTCAACTATGACTGTTATTATGGGGCACTGTGGATATTATTTTTAGGGCACTGTGTTTTTTATTGTACGGAATCTGGTTGTTATTATTATTAGGGTGCTGTGGCTTTGGGACTGTGGCTGTTATTATGGGGCACTGTGGATATTATTTTTAGGGTACTGTGGTTATTATCATGGAGACTCTAGTTAGTATTATTAGGGTACTGTGACATTGTGACTGTGATTGCTATTATGGGGCCCTGTGGATGTTACTTTTAGGGTACTGGTGTAGCTGTTATTTGACTATATGGCTATTATTTTGAGGGCACTGTGATTGCTATTATGGGGACACTTAGGTGGTCATTAGGGGGGCTCGATGGCTGTTATTATGGGGTCACAGGGGATTTTTATTATGGCACTCCGTACTGTATTATTAGGCAGTGAGGCTGTTATTATTTCCACTTTGCTGCAGATTTTATTATGGGGCCTCTATGGCTCACATTATTGGAGCATTATTATTGGGCACCCTGTGGCCGTTATTTTGGAGGTTTTATGACTATTATATTTTCTGGCCTTATTTTCAATCACACGTTTCTGTGTCCTGTATGATGTTAAATGAAAATGAAAAGAACTTACGGAAAGATCCTTAAAGACGTCGTACGTCCTGTATATGAGAATGTTATTACAGTCCGACCAGAGAATGGAGAACATGTAGAGCTGCGAGAACACAAAGAATAGCAGAAATGACAACGTGAAACTTTAGACCCCATTCAGATACTGTTTTTCATGTGCTTGCTCTATATGTGATTTTCATGGTTATAATATATGCCCATTGTAGTCTATGGAGCTATTGACATGTATGTTTTAATCGGAGTCATGGATCAAAATTACCCATACAAGTCTATGGGTCCATAAAAATCATGGACATTCACTGACTGTCGGGTTCTGTTCAGACTACAGATTCTGACACTGCCTGATAACTCCTCTGGTGTCTGTGATCTATGCAGGCAGGCTCGGTCGTTGACCTGATGAGGCAGGATAGCAGGAGTTAATCTCTGCTAGTCTGCTTGTTAGTCTCCTTTGATCACCTGCTGTAGGGGAGCCAATAACATTCGCTCCCCTCCTATATATGCCGACTGGATCCTTCCACCTATGCCAGCTATAGTGTATCCCATTACAAGAAGCAATGGGATGAAACTTAAAGGAAGGAGAGTCGGATTAGACATTAGGAAAAACTTTCTGACAGTGAGGGCAGTCAGGGAGTGGAACAGGCGACCGTGGGAGGTAGTGAGCTCCCCATCAATGGAAATCTTCAAGCGGAAACTGGATAAACATATAGCTGGGATGATTTAGGAAAGCCTGCACTCGCAGGAGGTTGGACCCGATGGCCCTTGAGGTCCCTTCCAACTCTACCATTCTTTGAGTCTATCTTAGCTAGGTCCAGTCAGGTGTTGTAATCCAGACTATCTGGTGTGATAGCTGTTGCTGTGTTTAGTTGGTGAGTTTATCCATGTTGCTACCCTCCTGCTCTTGCTTTTCTCCTGAGTCTCTCTTTGTCTAGTCGTGTGTGTGTGTGTGTACACTGTGTCAGAGATTTTTTTTTTTCCCTTGTCTGTCCTTATTTGTTTACCATCTCGCTCCTGCCCCATCCCTTTCTGCAGGGAAGGAGGTATTAGTGTAATATTTCTCAGGAGTTTAGCAAGACACGGGACTATAGCATCTCCGCCATTAGGAGTAATCCAGAGGTGAGGGATAGCCTGTCCCTCGATAACCCAAACCCCCTGTTCCTCGATATCCCAAAGTAACATTGTGACACACGTATGGCATCAATGTATAGTCTATATTCTGTCCATTGATCAACATTACAATGTATAGAAGATTTCTAATGATTTTTTTTATACGACGTGAAAATCACTGATGGTAAAAACTGACTCATGGTCCAAACATGCGTCTGATGAACAACGGTCGTATTTTTACGGTAGAATAAAGATCAATAATATCTGAGTGAAGCCTTACCCATAATATTCAACTGTTCTCTGGAGGTCTCATCACCTCCATACAGTGTACAAAACTACCACATTCACTCTGCAGAGAAATGAAGCACCTGCTGCCAGGTTCCTCAAGGTTCCTCGAGGTTCCTCAAGGTTCCTCCATGAGATGCAACTTATCACTAGTGTCAAATCAAGAGGATCAACTAATTATCGGAGGATCCTTCTTCCAAAACAAGGGATTGTCCAATGTAGACAAGTTAAGGCCCTGTCACACACACAGATAAATCTTTGGCAGATCTGTGGTTGCAGTGAAATCATGGACATATTGTTCCATTTGTACACAGCCACTGATTGTCCACAATTTCACTGCAACCACAGATCTACCACAGATCTACCACAGATCTACCACAGATCTTCCACAGATCTTCCACAGATCTACCACAGATCTACCACAGATCTATCTGTGTGTGTGACAGGGCCTTTATTCTGGTTTATCCGATCAGCCCTGCATGGTTTGTGTTTAGTCTTCTTGAAAAATTCAAGAGGACAACTTGTGGGTAGAGCAGAAGAATCAGCGAAGGAAGCTCCTTACCTTCTGCTTCTCGTGCTGCACCAGTCCCACGGCCTTGGCTTCTACGGGATACCGGTTCATATTTCTCCTCTATTGTCATCTGCAGAGATACTGAGCTTTTCACCTCTGTAGACCTGGAATTCATAGACCGCAAAGGAGGGGGTGGAAGGCTGGACTCCCGTGAAACCAAAATTGCATGAAGCCAAATTGCACAGTCCCTTGTGTCTTTTGATCTTTCTACATCTCCGAGTATCACAACTACCAAATCAATAAGCCGGGTGCCAGCGCAAATATCTCACCTTTATCAAACACATCGTAAAAGACAACACCTGGGCCATAATGGAGGAAGAAATCCAAATTAATAGCGCCATTTCAGAGGTTTAGTCCAACGCCCAGAATTGTTGAAGTGTGATTGACACCTGGTTAGAAGTTTCTGAGGAGATCGAAAAGATTTAGGCTATGTGCGCACTACAAAGTGCCTTTGTCTTAAGAAAAAAACGGACCCTCTGAAAGAATCCGGTAAAAACCGCGGTAAAACCGCACCGGCTTTTTTGCTGCGATTTGCCGCGGTTTTGCTGCGGATTTACCGCAGATTTACAGCGGATTTTCCGCAAATTTTCCGCGCAGATTTTTACCATTATCTATGGCAATAACCGCAGGTACCTGCGGAAAAGAAGTGACATGCTCATTAATTCCGCAGCGGAAAATCTGCTGGTAAATCCGCGGGTATAAAAGAAACGCAGTGTGCGCACAGCATATTTTAAAACCCATAGGTTTTGCTGGGGAATGATTGCAGCAATGTTAGACACATTTTCTGCAGCAATTCTGCGGCAAAATCCACCATAAATCCGCAGCTTGTGCACAGAGCCTTACAAAGGAATGTGATTTCAGCATTTATTGCTTTTTTTGATGCGTTTTTTAGTGCTGTTTTGTCACAAAACTGCATGAAAATCCTTATGCATTCAAAGTCAATGAGATTCCTGAAGTTTACTGCACGTTACTTTTTTTTCCTTTGCAGATTTGGTGCAGAAATAAATCTGCAGCACGTCAATTCTTTCAGCATTTTTGCATCCCAAATGCATGAAACACACATGGAAAAAAAAAAGCATGCAAAAACAGCATCGAAAACTCTGCAAAAACGCGCTTTTTTTCTGCCAGATCCTTATCTCTTTATTCACCCTAGATTGTTGTCCAAATGTTCGAATCCCTCAGAAGACAATTAGATATTCAAAACATGAGCTTTACACTGCGGAAATCAGATTCCGACTGTTCTCTCCCATACTCCTTATCAAAGGACATTCTGTCATCGCTGACAGGACAGGTTTTGTTTTTTGTAAACTGAGCATGCTCACCTGTAGTGCACACTCACTTCTGGTCGAAAAATTGTCTCTCTCTCACTAGTATATTCCATTTTCTAACAGCAAGCAGAGATGCTGGGGAATGTTTCCTTTCACTGACAGCAAGCAGAGATGTTGGGGAACGTTTTTACTCAATGACATCAAGCAGACATATTGGTGAATGTTTCTAATCACTGACAACTAGCAGAAAAGTTGGGAAATAATTCAATTCCCTGACAGCAAGCAGAGATGGGGAATGTTTCTATTACTTGAAAACAAGCAGAAATGTTGAGGAATGTTTCTATTCACTGACAACAAGCAGAGATGTTGGTGAATGTTTCTGTTCACTGACAGCAAGCAGAGATGTTGGGGAATGGTTCTTTTCACTGACAGCAAGCAGAGATGTTGCGTCATGTTTGTTTTCACTGACAGCAAGCAGAGATGTTGGGGAATATTTCCACTCACCGACAGCAAGCAGACGTGTTGGGGAATATTTCCACTCACCGACAGCAAGCAGACGTGTTGGGGAATGTTTCCTTTCACTGACAGCATGCAGAGGTTGTGGGAAATGTTTCTATTCACTGACAGCACGCACAGATGGTGGGGAATGTTTCCACTCACTGACAGCAAGTAGACGTGTTGGGGAATGTTTCCACTCACTGACAGCAAGTAGAGATGTTGGGGAATATTTCCACTCACTGACAGCAAGCTGACGTGTTGGGGAATGTTTCCATTCACTGACAGCATGCAGAGAGATTGGGAAATGTTTCCATTCAATGACAGCAAGCAAAGATGTTGGGGAACGTTTTTACTCAATGACATCAAGCAGACGTATTGGTGAATGTTTCCAATCACTGACAACTAGCAAAGAGTTGGCAAATGATTCAATTCACTGACAGCAAGCAGAGATGGGGAATGTTTCTATTACTTGAAAACAAGCAGAGATGGGGAATGTTTCTATTACTTGAAAACAAGCAGAGATGGGGAATGTTTCTATTACTTGAAAACAAGCAGAAATGTTAGTGAATTTTTCTGTTCACTGACAGCAAGCAGAGATGTTGGGGAATGCTTCCTTTCACTGACAGCAAGCAGAGATGTTGGGGAATGCTTCCTGTCACTGACAGCAAGCAGACATGTTGGGGAATGTTTCTATTCACTGACAACAAGCACAGATGATGGGGAATGTCTACACTCAATGACAACAAGCAGACGTGTTGGGGAATGTTTCCACTCACTGACAGCAATTAGAGATGTTGGGGAATATTTCTACTTACTGACAGCAAGCTGACGTGTTGGGGAATGTTTCCATTCACTGACCGCACTCAGAGAGATTGGGAAATGTTTCCATTCAATGACAGCAAGCAGAGATGTTGGGGAACGTTTTTACTCAATGACATCAAGCAGACATATTGGTGAATGTTTCTAATCACTGACAACTAGCAGAAAAGTTGGGAAATGATTCAATTCACTGACAGCTAGCAGAGATGGGTAATGTTTCTATTACTTGAAAACAAGCAGAAATGTTGAAAAATGTTTCTATTCACTGACAACAAGCACAGATGGTGGGGAATATGTCCACTCACTGACAGCAAGCAGACATGTTGGGGAGTGTTTCCATTCACTGACAGCAAGCAAAGGTTGTGTGAAATGTTTCTATTCACTGACAACAAGCACAGATGATGGGGAATGTTTCCACTCACTGACAGCAAGCAGAGATGTTGGGGAATAACCAGATTGTGCCTGATGGCAAAAAAACTGATGTGTGAAAGAGGGATCACTCTGTGGCCACAACAAAATTGCTCCGCATTGTGATTCTAAATTTCATTCTCTCTTATCCTTCTGGAAAGACCCAGATTGGGAGGGGGGAGATGACATCACACACAGGAGAGCAGACTCCACCCACTTTTACTGCAGCTGTAATGTGAGATATTTCTACAGTAGCTCTGCAGTAGGATTTCAGCAGCTGCTCCCCCTAGTGTTTAAGAGTGGAAAATATCAAACTTTTAATTTTTTCTCAATTAAAAACAAATAATAATATGTATACATAACATTAAAACATTAATACTTTATATTTCTTCAGTTATTGAAAAAAAAAAATTTTAACGACACCTTCCCTTTAACCCCTTCAGCCCCCGGGCACTTTCCGTTTTTGCGTTTTTTGTTTTTTGCTCCCCTTCTTCCGAGAGCCGTAACTTTTTTATTTTTCCATCAATCTTGCCATGTAAGGGCTTGTTTTTTGCGGGACGAGTTGTACTTTTAAATGAAACCATAAGTTTTACCATATAGTGTACTGGAAAACGGAAAACAAATTCCAAGTACGGAAAAATAGCAAAAAAAATGTGATTGTGCAATAGTTTTTGGGATATTTTATTCACGGTGTTCACTATATGGTAAAACTGATGTATCTATGTGATGCCTCAGGTCAGTACGAGTTTGTAGACACCAAACATGTATAGGTTTACTTGTGTCTAAGGGGTTAAAAAAAATTCACAAACTTGTCCAAAAAAAAGTGGCGCACGTTTTGCGCCATTTTCCAAAACCCGTAGCGTTCTCATTTTTCGGGATCTGAGGCTCAGTGATGGCTTATTTTTTGCATCTCAAGCTGACGTTTTTAACGGTACCATTTTTGCGCAGATGCTACGTTTTGATCGCCTGTTATTGCATTTTGCGCAAAATTTGCGGCAACCAAAAAATGTAATTTTGGCGTTTGGAATTTTTTTGCCGCTACGCCATTTACTGATCAGATTAATTGATTTTATATTTTTATAGATCGGGCATTTCTGAACGCGGCAATACCAAATATGTGTATATTTTTTAATTTTTAACCCTTTAATTTTCAATGGGGGGAAATGGGGGTGATTTGAACTTTTAGGTTTTTTTTATTTTTTTTTAAATTTTTTAAAACTTTTTTTTTATTTTACTAGTCCCCCTAGGGGGCTATAGCGATCAGCAATCCGATCGCTCTGCACTATCTGCAGATCTCAGCTACAGAGCTGAGAACTGCAGAGACGGTGCTTTACTTTCAATGCCGGCTGTATTCCGGCATTGAGAGGAGGTGACTCATGTTAGCTACAGGCGTCATCACATGACCCTGAGCTACCATGGCAACCACCGAAAGTCACGTGATCATGTCACGTGACTTCCGGTGGGGGCGGGGTAAGTGACTCTCATGGCGGCGCGCATATACATATCGCTGCCAGATTTTGGCAGCGATATGTAAGGGGTTAATGGCCGCGGGTGGAAGCGAATCCACCCGCGGCTAGCAGGCACACATGTCAGCTGTTGAAAACAGCTATGTGCGCGGATCGCCGCCTGCCCGCATCAGTGGGCGGGGCTTAACGGCACACGATCCATGACGCACCCAGTACGTCATGGGTCGTTAAGGGGTTAAAGGAAATCCGTCAATTGGGTTTTGTTACCCTATATGAGAGGAGCATGATGTAAGGTCTGTCATGTCCCACAACTTGGGAATTGTTCACTGTTTTGCATTACTGTGTATTGTCTTTTCTTTAGCTGGGTAGAAGCTTTGACTTTCACTGTATTTTGTCCCTACTTTCTCCCTGTAGCTCTGTGATGTCAGTTTCTCCGGCCTTCTTCTCCATGTAGTCTGTAGTACCAGCCATCTTATGTACATGTTGTATGCTCTCCAAATAAGAATTACTCTTTGTACCTGCCGCATTGTCATCAATGCAAGATTTTCAGTTAAAAGCATCCCTCTTTTCCTGGAGTCTTCTTGCAATGAGTGTGGCCGAGTTACGCTATCTGGGGAACCGATATGAACGTGAGTACAGGTTAATATGAAGGGCCCATGACAAAGCGGTCTGTTCAGGCACCATCACATATCCATGAGTCAGAATAAGGTCAAAGACCTGGATTCCAGCAAGGTCCCACTTATTCAGTTGCTTGCTGTAGTTTGGCTAAAATCACAGTTTTATGTGCTGCAAATCTACCAGTTCTCTGAATACTGAGTTCTGCATAACCCCGCTCACACCACTGATTGGCAGCTTTCTGTATACACTGTGCATAGGTAGAACGCCTACAGTCAGTGATAGGGTCCAGTTATGCAGAACTCATGAATATGGAGGACCACATCGCATGGCAGCAGTCCTCTACTGATAATCTCTTGCTGATAAAACAGTTATTTTATCAAAAATACAAGTCCAAGAAGTGACACAGCGCTGGAATCAGGGTCTCTGTCTCTATTCTGTTCATAGATTAGGTGGCAAATATCTGGTGATAGATTCTCTTTAAAGGGAAACTGTCTTGAGGATTTTATGTCTCAAACTAACAACATGTATGTACAGGTGATTTGAGGATGATTAAATCCATACCTTGATTGTGGAACTTCGTTCTGGTGTTGAAATCTTATGCAAATGAGCTGCAAGTGCTTTGGGGGTGGAACATTGCACTTGCAGCTCTCCTGTCACCTCTCGTTATTTTCTCCTTAGTTAGACTGATAGGTCACATTTGTTTCAGTGATTTTACTCCCATTACCGAGGTCAGTGCTGGGGTGGTGCATGTGAAGAAAGGTTCTCATGACTTTACTTGACCCACAAAGTCGATCTGTGCCTTCACCGTAACAGCATTGATGCTTCTTACAAGAGGTCTCGGTCAAGAGACGTAGGCCATTGAAAGAAAAATGACCTGGCAGATTCACAGGCAGGTGGTGGGAAGGAAACACGGAGAGGTTTCACCAGAGCTGCAAGTGC
This sequence comes from Anomaloglossus baeobatrachus, assembly GCF_048569485.1. Classification (NCBI taxonomy): domain Eukaryota; kingdom Metazoa; phylum Chordata; class Amphibia; order Anura; family Aromobatidae; genus Anomaloglossus; species Anomaloglossus baeobatrachus. The sequence goes on along the minus strand of NC_134359.1, from coordinate 284,485,129 downwards.
ACTGTCCCACCCTGAAGCACTTGCAGCTCATTTGCATAAGATTTCAATGTCGGAGTGCTGCAAAATGCCAAAAACGGATTTCTAAAATCAAGCTTTGGATTTAATCTACATCAAATCACCTGTACATTCCTGTCGAAAAGGTAAGAAGGTATGAAGTCCTCAAGACACATTCACTTTAAAAAAATCTTCAAAAACACAGCTGTAGATTATATAAAACCAGAAAGATAAAATATATTAAACCCCTTCGCTGTGTCGCCCAGAGCACCACACCCAACTGTAGTGTAAACAGGTTAAGTGGATGCAACAACGCAGAGGATGACTCAGTGGTAACTTAACAACCGGGGTTTAGAGGGATAGTGCCTTAAGTATGAGACAAATAAATTATATTGCAATAAGATAATCAGCAATAAAGATATACAGACCATGAACAGTGTTATTTCCAGGTTATTACTTCTACCGCTAAATAACAGTCACCATCAACGTTATCGTAACCCTTATTCCCTCTGTCAGGGTCACTGCTCTTTCCGTCACTGTCGTCATCTATCTAAAGTATACTAAACCGCACACATGCCCTAACAAGAGGTGTGTCACGTACTGCTAGGCCTCAAATCCAAACTAGGGTAATTTCCCTAACTTAGCAGGCAAGCCCCCTTCCGCCTCAGTCCCCATTTAGTACCGTACGACTGGCCAAGAAGTAACGGCCCAGCTCACTTGGATCTTCTTTTAAAGGCGATATGTGATCTGCTGCAATTCAGTAGTGAACGTTCAGTCTTCAGTGCTTGACCTTACCTTCGTTGTCTGGTCTTCAGTGCTTGACCTTACCTTCGTTGTCTGCTCTTCAGTGCTTCACCTTCGTTGTCTGGTCTTCAGTGCTTCACCTTCGTTGTCTGATCTTCAGTGCTTCACCTTCGTTGTCTGATCTTCAGTGCTTCACCTTCGTTGTCTGGTCTTTAGTGCTTCACCTTCGTTGTCTGGTCTTCAGTGCTTCAACTTCGTTCTCTGGTCTTTAGTGCTTCACCTTCGTTGTCTGGTCTTCAGTGCTTCACCTTCGTTGTCTGGTCTTCAGTGCTTCACCTTCGTTGTCTGGTCTTCAGTGCTTCACCTTCGTTGTCTGGTCTTCAGTGCTTCACCTTCGTTGTCTGGTCTTCAGTGCTTCACCTTCGTTGTCTGGTCTTTGGTGCTTCACCTTCGTTGTCTGGTCTTCAGTGCTTCACCTTCATTGTCTGGTCTTCAGTGCTTCACCTTCGTTGTCTGGTCTTCAGTGCTTCACCTTCGTTGTCTGGTCTTTAGTGCTTCACCTTCGTTGTCTGGTGTTCATTGCTTGACCTTCATTGTCTGGTGTTCAGTGCTTGACCTTCATTGTCTGGTCTTCAGTGCTTGACCTTCCGTGTCTGGTCTTTGGTGCTTGACTTTCGTTGTCTGGTTTCAGTGATTGACCTTCGTTGTCTGGTCTTCGGTGCTTTACCTGCAGAGTCTCATCTTCCTCTCAAATCAGTCACTTTCAGGACATGATCTTCCTCTTTGCTCAAGTCAAGGATGTACATCTTTGCTCAGGTCAGATTTTTGGCTGTAAGCCTCAAACGACTGCTCTCTTCCAAGTCTAGGTGCCAACACCTCCACTTATCTTCTGACCCAGGCTTTTATATTTTGTAACAGCGCCACAACAATCACATGACCCTGCATCTCATCTAATCTCTTCCCTTGATGAAACACCTATTTTGCTACTTGGTTCCTGATTGTTCTTCTTTACCAGCAGATGGTGATGTTCTCCTGCAGACACTACAAGATGTTAGCCGAGTGCGTCTTCTTCTGCTCCTACTCCCTTACATTCCTCCTCTCTGTAAACTCACTAGTTCTCAAGCATGAAGGGTTACTCTGTACCTTGATGTACTTCAGAGGTGGGCCCAATGTGACCAGCAGTTAAGCACATTCTCACGTCTTCTGTATTATATGCTGCCAGGTGAAGTCCTCTTCTGCATACCTCGTGGGTGGACAACAATATTGGCATGCTCAATTCTTCGAGGCACTTCTTGATTTGTCTCATGAGATCCTTCAGGTATTTCATTTGTGGGTTCAGCCTTTGACCTAACTTTTAGCTCAGCCCCGAATGGTTGTGGTCCCTCTCTTGGCACTGCAGGTACCACCCATCCTCAGTAGGCACACGCCTTCTTGGTCCAGCAATTCGCAGCTCCTTTGAAGGTGCAATTACCCTCTGCCCTTCAGACACACAGGGATGCAGCTTGCTGCAATGTAGTACTCTTCCCAGTGCATCTTCCTCCCTTTCAGGTTGGACTTTATTCACCGGATTGTCAAGGTTTACTTTTCTTGTCACTTGGTGGGGAGTTGCCTCCTGTCTGTAAGCTAACATGCCCCTAGGGTACTTTGCTCGAATCAGCAGGTTGTAATTCTGTCAACTGCATCGGGATCACATCTGGATGGCTCATCTCCTGGTACTTCTGTTCAACACCTCAGCATCTGCAGCCATTGCCGATGTTCTCGCAGCCAGGTGGACATGCTTATCCTGGCGCATCTTAATCTGGAATCTGGATCAATTTCTAGCTCGTTTCATGGCTTTTACGGCCAAACAAAAGGATGTACGGTGTGAACCCAGTTGCGGCGTGCACTCTGTTGCTATATACCCACACCAATTCTGGAACAAACTCGGGCCACCTCATCTTCCAATCGACTTCAAGTGTTCTCAGCATCTGCAGTAACATCCTGTTGAAGAATTCACAGGCTCCATTCCCCTGAGGGTGGTTGTGCGGGACTTCTCGAAGCTGTAGAGTTGATGTTATTCTTCCATGACTCTCCCCTGGAAGCATGCCTCCTGGTCCGAATGGATCCTCTTCCGGCACCCATACACATGGATGAAGTCTTGGCAGATGGCTCGGGCCACTGACTCAGTTGTCTGGTCCCGGGTTGGGATGATGACTGTGAACTTTGTGAAGAAGCCTGTCATCACCCATCAATATTCGCAACCGTTATGAGACAGGCCAATCATGAAATAGTTGACCATTAGCACATCCAGTGGTTCAGATGTTTTTATCACATGAGTGGGCGCTTTCTGTTCTGGAGGCTTAGTCAGCTCACACTTCCGGCACTTTCGACAGACATCTTCCACCACCCAAAGTAGTTGGGGAAAATACACAAGATGTTTCAACCACTGGAAGGTCCTTTCTGCCCCAAAGTTTGCACCCCTTTCATGACTTTCCTTCACCAGGCTCGACACCATTCCTTCTGGAATCACTACTTGCCATGTAGTGGGACTCAGAAATTATGTCTTCAGAGCCTTGAATCCAACTTACAAAGAGACCCAGCTCCATGGTGTGCTCCCTGACCATGAGGAGATTTAGTTTAACAGCCACCCTCACTGACTTGACTACCTCGCATGCAGAAACTTTGACATGTGTAATAGTCCTCCACAAGTCCAGCACTCAATACTGCTCTCGTTTGGTGGGCGCCTGGTTTTTCTCCAGGAGGAGGATACCCCCTTTCTGGTGGCCCTTCATACTGTGATCAAGGATTTGGTTCTGGGGTAGCTGCCAAGATTTTTCTCATGCTCCGCAGTTCCCCCCTGATCTCCCACATCTCTTGCCGTAAGTCATAGGCCCAGTCTGACTCAACGTTGGGTGGCCCTGGGGTATTTGCTTCATGGCTTCGAACCAAACCCGCCACAAATGAAACTTCTTGCTTCGGCTCCGACTTCAAGGAAGCTCGTGTTCAGATTATAATTCAGTCTTTGTTTCAGGGCCTATCTCAAGTAAGGGTCTCTCAGGCCCGCGATCAGCTGGTCTCTTATTACATCATCCAGGAGGCCTAGTCTCCTATGTTCACCGTCAGTCTTCTTATTAATGTGAGCTGTCACATCAAGCAGAACATTCACATATTGGGTGACTGTCTCTCCCTCTCTCTGAACCTGACGAAACAGGCGGATGCGCAAAGTACCTAAGTGAGTTTTATCACTGCGCATATCCTCTAAAATCTGAATCACCTTATCTATAGTATCACAGCCTCTGGGTTGTCTAAATGTGACCATCCGTCAGGCCTCTCCATCCAAAGTGAGTAAAGCTATCTCCACCTGCAAAGGCAGGTGTCATAGGGTGAATAAGTACCATAATTTTTAGTCATTCAACCCAGTTCCACAACATTAACTTATCACCCGTAAATTTTGGTAGGTTACTAAGCATGGCTCCAAGAGGGAAGCTGCCCCCTGTGGGCTCGGTTACTGGCCGATCCGTCATTTCTGTGGTTGAATGTTGCATCCTGTCGACTACACTAAGGCGGGCTTTGAACGTTGCGACATCGCAAGCCGATGCTGCTGTCGTGGGCGGAGGAGGGGACGCTGCGCTCTCCCACTGCTCGGGACCGGCCGCTGCTGCTGCGGCTGCTGCTGCTCGGTGGTGGCTCGAGCAGTGGGCCGGATCCCGGGGACTCGAGCGGCGTTCCTCGCCCGTGAGTGAAAAGGGAGATTGATTGGATTGTGGGGATTTGGATATTGTCCGTGACGCCACCCACGGTTGTGGTGATATTGGTGACACCACCGCTGCTCTGGACGGGGATCCCGGGAGCGATTACAGGGAGCAGCCTGGATGTTATTTCTCTCCTCCGTGGGTAGGGGGTTGGCTGTCCCGGGGCCCGGTGATGGGGTAAGGATGGATGGCAGGCGGGTTACAGGGCCTGGTGAGGTGCAGGGTCGCGGGGGCAGCACGGTGGTACTCACTCAGCCAATGATGAGGACACAGTTCTCGGTAAAACACACGGCTGGATGGACGGGTCCCACAGACGGCTGCGGTGTTGTTTCTCCCGGCAGGTTGATGGTGACTGCCTTTCCCTGCACCTATGTACTGTAAACGGTTCCAATGGGTTCCCACCGGTAACCCGCTCCCCAGCTTGGATATGGGCTGGAGGAGCCCCTTTTGCCCGCAGGCTCTGGCCCTGGGAACTTTAGCCTTGGCGGTGACTGTGTTTCCCTCTCTCGGTTGGACTGTTGCCTTCTGTCGGGACTTGGCTGCTGGGAAACCCAGGAGGTTCCCTTCGCTAACGAATTTGGCAAATTCACGGCGACTCCTAGCCTTGCCGGGGTCTGCAAGCCCCTGCCAGATGGTGCTGACTTCTCTTTGTGTACCGGTCCGGTACCGCCGGGCCACCGCCCGTCCACGGTCCTTACGGTAAACTCCGATAGGCCACTCCTGCAGACGGTCACCACCGTCTGCCAACCTTGCTGATCCGTCCGGGCCACACACCCGGACCAACTTTGGTCTGCTCAGCTGCCACTTTCCTTCCTTCCACTTTCACTTCCCTAGCTGAACTGCCTGGTTTTCCCGCCTCCAGGACTGTGAACTCCTCGGTGGGCGGGACCAACCGCCTGGCCCACCCCCTGGTGTGAACATCAGCCCCTGGAGGAAGGCAACAAGGGTTTTGTGTCTGACCTCGGTGTGCCTGCTGGGAGTGTGGGGTGTGTTGATGTTGTGCTCTGTGGCCCCTGGCTTGTCCAGGGCACCACACTGCGATGTCGCACGCGATAGTCCCCGCCCCCGTCGCAGGTACGATATCTTGTGATAGCTGGCGTAGCGAAAATTATCGCTACGCCAGCTTCACATGCACTCACCTGCCCTGCGACCGTCGCTCTGACCGGCGACCCGCCTCCTTCCTAAGGGGGCGGGTCGTGCGGCGTCATAGCGACGTCACACGGCAGGCGGCCAATAGCGGCGGAGGGGCGGAGATGAGCAGGATGTAAACATCCCGCCCACCTTCTTCCTTCCATATAGCCGCCGGCGGCAGGTAAGGTGAAGTTCCTCGCTCCTGCGGCTTCATACACAGCGATGTGTGCTGCCGCAGGAGCGAGGAACTACATCGTACCTGTCGCTGCAGCATAATTATGAAAAAGCCGGAGCCTGCAACGATGATACGATAATGACGCTTTTGCGCTCATTAATCGTATCATCTAGCATTTACACACTACGATCTCGAAAGTGACGCCGGAAGTGCATCACTTTCGATTTGACCCCACCGACATCGCTCGTGCGATGTTGCAACGTGCAAAGCCGCCCTAAGTGTAAACAGGTTACGCGGACGCAACAATGCAGAGAAGGATGACTCAGTGGTAACTTGACAACCTGTTTATTTTATACAAACAACGATAGTGCCTTAAGTATGAGACAAAGGAATAGCACAAGTGATGGCAAATAAACAAATTATATTACAATGAGAAATTTGGTAATACTATTTAGAGTATGAACAGAATGTTATGTACATGTTATAATGTCTACCGCTAAATAACAGTCACCATCAATGTTATATTAGCCTTTGTTTCCTCTATTAGGGGAGCATCATTGTCACTGCTCTTTCCATCACTGTCGGCAACTGTCTAAAGTATACTAAACTGCATACAGGCCCTAACGGGGGAGACATCACAGCCCGCTAGGCCGCAAGTCAAAATTAGGGTAACTTCCCTCACTTTGCACGCCAGCCACATTCACTCTCTGTGGCGAAGCCTCATCCCACACTTAGTATCATATGCCTGGACAAGAAGTAACTTAACACACCGGCCACCTTCAACCTCAGTCCCCATTTAGTACAGTATGCCTGGACAAAAAGTAACGGCCCAGCTCACTCGGACATTCTTTTAAAGGCAATATGTGATCTGCTGTATTTAGTTTTTGGTGCTTGACCTTCGGTGTCTGGTCTTCGGTGCTTTACCTTCAGTGTCTGGTCTATGGTGCTTGACCTTGGGTGTCTGATCTTCAGTGCTTGACCTTCGGCATCTGGTCTTTGGTGCTTGACCTTTGGTGTCTGTTCTTCGGTGCTTGACTTTTGGCATCTAGTCTTCGGTGCTTCACGTTCCGTGTCTGGTCTTTGGTGCTTGACCCTTGGTGTCTGATCTTCGGTGCTTGACCTGTGCAGTCTGATATTCCTCTAGGATCGGTCACTCTCAGGTCACAATCTTTCTCTCGGCTCAGACATAGATGTTCCTCTCTGCTCAGGTCACTGCTGATCAGCTGTAAGCCAGTTCCAGTGCTCACGAGACTGCTCTCTTCCAAGTCTAGGCGTCCACTCCTTCTTTTCTCTGCCGGCTTTTATATTTTGTAACTGGCCCCCAACTGTCACATGTCCCGGTGGCTCTTCTAATCTCTTCCCTTTAGAAAACACCTATTTTACTACCTGGTTCCTCATTGTTCTTCTTCGTCAGCAGATGACACGTCACGATATTAGCTGCGGGCATCTTCTTCTGCTCCAACATTACATATTAACCCACTTTCATTGTCCCAGTATAAACCACGATGTGAGGACTGTCCGAAGATCTCTTGACCAGCCTAATAAGTACACATGAGACTGTTCAGTTCAGGTCAGGAGACACATGGAGAGTGTGAACATCATGGTCCAAACTCGAACAATGTTGGAAGTTTCTCTAAATCTCATGATTTATAGGTGTATAATAGGTGTATATTAATCTGGAAGGTCATAAAGGAACCAAAGAAAACCTCTAAGCAACTAAAGGCCTCTCTCACATAAGCTAATGTTAATGTTCACGAGTCTACCATCAGTAGGACAGTGGACAACAATGGATTGCAAGAAGAAAGCCATTCCAAAACGAACATTTCTATGCATCTGCATTTTACTAAAGGTCACACAGACAAGCCAGGAGGCTTTTGGAACTATGTTTTTTTTTTTTTTACAGATGAGGTCAAAATAGAGCTTTTTGGCTTAAATAAGGTGTCAGTTTGGAGAATAAAAACGTGCATTACAGCATAAAACCTCATACTATCTGTGACACACTGGTGGAGGTATCATGGTTTGGGTCAATTCTGATGCATCTGGGTCAGGACTGTCATCATTGTTCAACCAGCAAATACTAAATTAAAATGTCCGGACAACTGTCCATGACAATGACCCAAAGAACTCAAGTCGTTCTATGAAAGAATTGGTAAAGAAGAATAAAGGTAAAGTGTTGGAATTGCGAAATCCCAGTCCTGACCATGATTCTATAGAAATGTGGTGAAAGGACCTGAAAGGAAAAGGTTCATAGGAGAAAACCTGTAGATGGTGGGCCTGCCCTGTTCCGGTTATGTTATATACTCTATCTGTTATATTAAGGACTGATGGCATATGTTAATATGTTATGTCACTAGCTGAGTGTGTCACGGGCGGAGGGGACGCGCTCGCCACGCTCGGGTCCGGGGCTTCTGCTGCTGCTGCTCGGTGGCTCGAGCGGTGGACCGGACCCGGGGACTCGAGCAGCGCTCCTCACCCGTAAGTGAAATGGGGATGGTATGTTTAGGGAGATTGTTCGTGACGCCAACCACGGGTCGTGGTGACAATGGCACCACCGCTGCTGGTAACGGGGATCCCGGGAGAGATGGTAGGGTGCAGCTGAGATGTTGTCCCCTCCGTGTGCAGGGGTTGGTGATCCCGGGGCCCGATGGTGTAACGGGGAGGCTGGATGGCTGGGGTGCAGGGACTGCGCGTCGCGGTGCCGAACGGCACTGGTGTACTCGCTCAGACAATCACTGACAGAGTCGTAGGTAAACCAAAACGGCCGGATGGACGGGTCCCGCAGCCGGCTGCAGTGTTGTTGTTGTGCTCTCCCCGGATGGCTGATGGTGGCTGTCTTTCCCTGCACCTTTGAGAATGTTCTTGACTCCTGTGGTTGCCCACCTCTAGTCCGCTCCCCGGCGTATAGGTGCCGTAGGAGCCCGTTTTGCCCGCAGGCGCTGGCCCTTGGATCTCTAGCCTGTGGCGGTGGCTGTATATCCTCTCTGGGTGGATGGTTGCCTTCAATCGGGACTTAGTAGTTGGAAAACCCCTGGGGTTCCTGTCACATTCGGATTTGACTATTGACGGCGGCTCCAAGCCTGGTCGGGGTCTGATGGCCCTGCCTGTGCTTAGCTTCACTCCGTTCCCCGGTCCAGTACCGGCGGGCCGACGCCCGACCCCGGTCCTTACGGCTCTGCGAAGTTCCACCAACTCCTGCAGACGGCCACCACCGTCTGCCAACCTTGCTGTCAGTGTCTGGGCTCCAACCCAGACACCTCATGTGTTCACTCCTCTCACTTTCACCTCCAAGACTAAACTGACACTTTTCCCGCCTCCAGGCCTGAGAACTCCTCGGTGGGTGTTGCCAACCGCCTGGCTCCGCCCCACCTGGTGTGGACATCAGACTCTGGAGGGAGGCAACAAGGGTTTTTGGTTGACTGTTGTAACTGCCTAGGGTGGGGGGGGGGTGTGTTGGTATGTATGTGACTACCTGGCTAGTCCAGGGCGTCACAAGTGCAGGTTCCATACAGTGGAGAGGGACTGTTACCAAACGCACCACCTAATAGTTGGGCTGAGAGAGTGGCAGAATGGAAGGAATAGGAGTGAAGGTGAAGTTACAGATGAGGGGAAAAAGGATGGTTGGGAGGTCTCGAGAGGAGCCAGTCTAGAATAGGGTTCAAGCGTAAGAAAATTTGGCCTCAGTGCTCAGGGAACCCTGAGGTAACCTCGAAAGGACCGGAACCTACAGCTCACCACAAAAGGCTTAGAGAGTTGTCCGGCTAGAGAGCTGCCGAGGCCTAGAATTGGACATAGGTGAGCTGTGTCAGGGGGAAGGAGACACAGACCCTGGAGCCTGAGAATGAGATCCTAGATAGCGGAGGGGGACAGGTTGAGAGGAAGGAAGCAAAGGAAGGCCATGTGTGAAGAATAAGTGAACCTTCTGGTTGGTTAAGTGAGCACCGGTGTCGCGTCTACGACGATGACCACCAGTGGGGTGATGGACACCGGCCTGAAGAAACCAGTATGTGTTGTGCACCCCACTTGAAGTCACATATACACACAGTGGCTCCTTAGTGAAGGAGTGTGGTGCCCAAGGCGGCCCGGGGCCGGCACCTTCGCTCAAACAAATCAACAATACAGAGGTGAAGCTGTTTTGTAAGGAGGAATGGGCTAAAATTCCTCCAAGCCGATGTGTAGGATATCAACAATATTTTTAGATGCAGTTTTTGCTGCACAAGGGGTCCCAGACACTGAGAGCAAAGGGTCACATACTTTTGCACGTCACTAGCAAGTGATATTGGATCACTTTCCTCAAAACAGAAAAGACAAAGTCTAACTTTGACTCATTAGTTTGATTTGGTTATTTATCTACTTATTGGACTTGTGTGAGAACATTCTGAAAAGTTCACGAACTTTCACACCCCGAAAGTATGAAGGGGGTGAAACTGCATCAGCCAGAGGTCCGCCACAAAATTATATGGCGCTGTTATTTGGAAATTGTTTTTTTTTGTCTCATTTGCACATTGTATGGGGATATTTGTTTTACAATTGTGTGGTATATTATTTTTTCGGTGGACGGTGATTGCAGCACTATATAGTATTGATATAGACAGCTGAATGATCTTGTCCAGTGGCATACCGCAATTGCTATGTGACCCATAAAAAGGGCGAGTCCCGGCATTCATTGTGTATTTACAGCAGACGTCTGGAGAACTGGAAGGAGTGATCTCATGATGAGCGGAGCCTGCACCATACCTGGCAGGTGCCAACTGTTTTACACAGCAAACACCCTTTGATCTCTGCTGTGATTAGGCCTAGATCTGATGAACTTAAAGGGGTATTCCCATCTCCAAGATCCTATCCCAATATGTAGTAGGTGTAATAACAATAATATTGGCAAATACCTCCATTTAGAAGAAGGGAATTTTGTTACTTACCGTAAATTCCTTTTCTTCTAGCTCCTATTGGGAGACCCAGACGATTGGGTGTATAGCTACTGCCTCCGGAGGCCACACAAAGCATTACACTAAAAAGTGTAAGGCCCCTCCCCTTCTGGCTATACACCCCCAGTGGGATCACTGGCTCACCAGTTTTAGTGCAAAAGCAAGAAGGAGGAAAGCCAATAACTTGGTTAAACAAATTCACTCCGAGTAACATCGGAGAACTGAAAAACCGTTCAACATGAACAACATGTGTACCCGAAAAAAACCAAAAATCCCGAAGGACAACAGGGCGGGTGCTGGGTCTCCCAATAGGAGCTAGAAGAAAAGGAATTTACGGTAAGTAACAAAATTCCCTTCTTCTTCGTCGCTCCATTGGGAGACCCAGACGATTGGGACGTCCAAAAGCTGTCCCTGGGTGGGTAAATTAATACCTCAAGTTAGAGCTGCAAAACAGCTCTCCCCTACGAGGAGGCAACCGTCGCCTGCAGGACTCTTCTACCTAGGCTGGCGTCCGCCGAAGCGTAGGTATGCACCTGATAATGTTTGGTGAAAGTGTGCAGACTCGACCAGGTAGCTGCCTGGCACACCTGTTGAGCCGTAGCCTGGTGTCGTAATGCCCAGGACGCACCCACGGCTCTGGTAGAATGGGCCTTCAGCCCTGATGGAACCGGAAGCCCAGCAGAACGGTAGGCTTCAAGAATTGGTTCTTTGATCCATCGAGCCAGGGTGGCTTTGGAAGCCTGCGACCCTTTGCGCTTACCAGCGACAAGGACAAAGAGTGCATCGGAGCGGCGCAGGGGCGCCGTGCGGGAAATGTAGATTCTGAGTGCTCTCACCAGATCTAACAAATGTAAATTCTTCTCATACCGATGAACTGCATGAGGACAAAAAGAAGGCAAAGAGATATCCTGATTAAGATGAAAAGAGGATACCACCTTCGGGAAAAACTCCTGAATGGGGCGCAGCACTACCTTGTCCTGGTGGAAGACCAGGAAAGGAGCCTTGGATGACAGCGCTGCTAGCTCAGACACTCTCCGAAGAGATGTGATCGCTACCAGAAAAGCCACTTTCTGTGATAGTCTAGAAAGTGAAACCTCCCTCAGAGGCTCGAAGGGCGGCTTCTGGAGGGCAACTAGTACCCTGTTCAGATCCCATGGATCTAACGGCCGCTTGTACGGGGGTACAATATGACAAACCCCCTGCAGGAACTTGCGCACCTTAGGAAGCCGTGCTAGACGCTTTTGAAAAAAGACGGATAGCGCCGAGACTTGCCCTTTAAGGGAGCCGAGCGACAAACCTTTTTCTAACCCAGATTGCAGGAAAGAAAGAAAGGTAGGCAATGCAAAAGGCCAGGGAGACACTCCCTGAGCGGAGCACCAGGATAAGAATATCTTCCACGTTCTGTGGTAGATCTTAGCGGACGTGGGCTTCCTAGCCTGTCTCATGGTGGCAACGACCCCTTGGGATAATCCTGAAGACCCTAGGATCCAGGACTCAATGGCCACACAGTCAGGTTCAGGGCCGCAGAATTCTGATGGAAAAACGGCCCTTGGGACAGTAAGTCTGGTCGGTCTGGTAGTGCCGACGGTTGGCCGACCGTGAGATGCCACAGATCCGGATACCACGCCCTCCTTGGCCAGTCTGGGGCGACGAGTATGACGCGGCTGCAGTCGGATCTGATCTTGCGTAGCACTCTGGGCAAGAGTGCCAGAGGTGGAAACACATAAGGGAGCCGGAACTGCGACCAATCTTGCACTAAGGCGTCTGCCGCCAGAGTTCTGTGATCGCGAGACCGTGCTATGAAGGTTGGGACCTTGTTGTTGTGCCTGGACGCCATTAGGTCGACGTCCGGCCTTCCCCAGCGGCTACAGATTTCCTGAAACACGTCCGGGTGAAGGGACCATTCCCCTGCGTCCATGCCCTGGCGGCTGAGGAAGTCTGCTTCCCAGTTTTCTACGCCGGGGATGTGAACTGCGGATACGGTGGAGGCCGTGGCTTCCACCCACGTCAGAATCCGCCGGACTTCCTGGAAGGCTTGCCGACTGCGTGTCCCTCCTTGGTGATTGATGTATGCCACCGCTGTGGAGTTGTCCGACTGAATTCGGATCTGCTTTCCTTCCAGCCACTGCTGGAAGGCTAGTAGGGCAAGATACACTGCTCTGATTTCCAGAACATGGATCTGAAGGGTGGACTCCTGCTGAGTCCACGTACCCTGAGCCCTGTGGTGGAGAAAAACTGCTCCCCACCCTGACAGACTCGCGTCTGTCGTGACTACCGCCCAAGACGGTGGTAGGAAGGATCTTCCCTGTGATAATGAGGTGGGAAGAAGCCACCATTGCAGAGAGTTCTTCCGAAAAGGATACTTTCCTGTTCAGGGATGTTGACTTCCCGTCCCATTGGCGGAGAATGTCCCAATAAGAGGACGCAGATGAAACTGCGCAAACGGAACCGCCTCCATTGCCGCCACCATCTTCCCGAGGAAGTGCATGAGGCGTCTTAAGGAGTGCAACTGACCTTGACGGAGAGTCTGCACCCCAGTCTGTAGTGACCGCTGCTTGTCCAGCGGAAGCTTCACTAGCGCTGACAGGGTATGAAACTCCATGCCAAGATACGTTAGTGATTGGGTCGGTGACAGGTTTGACTTTGAGAAGTCGATGATCCACCCGAACGTCTGGAGAGTCTCCAGCGCAACATTCAGGCTGAGTTGGCATGCCTCTTGAGAGGGTGCCTTGACAAGTAGATCGTCCAAGTAAGGGATCACAGAGTGTCCCTGTGAGTGCAAGACTGCTACCACTGCCGCCATGACCTTGGTGAACACCCGTGGGGTTGTCGCCAGACCGAATGGCAGAGCTACGAACTGAAGATGGTCGTCTCCCATCACGAAACGTAGAAAACATTGGTGCTCTGTAGCAATCGGCACGTGGAGATAAGCATCTTTGATGTCTATTGATGCTAGGAAATATCCTTGAGACATTGAGGCAATAACGGAGCGGAGGGTTTCATCCGGAACCGCCTGGCCTCCACGTGCTTGTTGAGCAGTTTTAGGTCCAGAACGGAACGGAAAGAGCCATCCTTTTTTGGCACCACAACCAGATTGGAGGAAAACCGTGTCTTGTTCCTGAAGAGGAACAGGGATTACCACTCCTTCTGCCTGCAGAAGAGCATCGGCTCGGTGGGGAGGTGGGGACGTTCTGAAGAATCGAGTCGGAGGACGAGAACAGAACTCTGTCCTGTGCACGTGGGCACAATGTCCCTCACCCACCGGTCTGTGACCTGTGGCAGCTAAATGTCGCCAAAGGCGAGCGAGTCTGCCATCAACCGCGGATGCGGAGAGATGAGAGAGCTGAGAGTCATGAGGAGACCGCCTTGGTAGCGGTTCCTCCGGCTGCTTTCCTTGGGCGTGATTGAGCCCCCGGAAACTGAGCCCCTCTGAGGCTTTTCAGCACTTCTGGACGAGGACAATTGGGACCTGCCCGAGCATGGGAAGGACCGAAACCTCGACTGTCCTTCCAGGACAGCATTAATAGGGTAAGTCGCAATGCAGACATTGCGAGGTTACGGACGCCCCTGCGGCACAAATGTACATATGCTCAAGACCAGCTGTGCAAGAACAGCTGAAAAGCTTAGGGTGCCCATACGGCTGTAAATGCCGGAGCAACCGACACGCCGATAGCCTCATAGACAGATTTCAACCAGAGTCCATCTGTCTGGCATCTTTAAGTGAAGTCCCATCTCCACTGCAACTATAGCTCTAGCCGCAAGCCTGGAGATTGGAGAATCCACCTTTGGACCCTGGGTCCCGCGCTTGACCACGTCAGGGGGAAAAGGATAACGTGTATCCTTAATACGTTTGGAGAAAACGCTTATCTGGTAAGCGTGGTGTTCCTGGACTGCTTCTCTGAAGTCAGCGTGGCCAGAAAAATACTCAATATACGTTTGAGCTACTGAAATGGGACTTCTCCTGCTGTGAAGCTGACTCCTCCGCTGGGGGAGCTGAGGGAGAAAGATCCAACATTCCATTGATGGACGCTATAGGATCATTCCTTATGGCGTCACCATCCGGTGTATCCGGATTGAGAGCGTTGTCAGGATCAAAGTCCTGATGAGCTACGTCTGCCTCATCATACAGAGAGCCTCCTGGGACCCCCCCCCGGGGAACCGATTTTATTCCCAATGAGGGTGGCCAGGGAGCAATGATTTGCCCATGGCCTGTCCGGACTGCAAGTCTCTATCCCATTGCAACTCCATCCCTGTCCTTGGACAGGGTTGACAGGTGGTTCCTTTGGCCACGTCTAGTAGAGACCCCGGCTGACCAAGTGCTCCAGGGGAGCATTGCACACAATGGGGTTCAGTGCCGTGGAACAGTAAAAACAGCATCGAAAGCCTGTGTTGCTTATATGTTGCTGCCGACTAGCCATCTAGGACATAGAGCCAATAATGGCGACCGTACAATGCAATGTATAGCATACAAGCATAAAGTACAATGAACACTGCAGCACATGCAATACAAGCAGCATAGAAAGCCTGTGCCTTGGCACCCTTGCTTTTCTGCCGCTGTAGACTAGCCATCTAGGGGAATATAGCCCAGAATATCGACCATACAGTGGAATGTATAGCATACAAGCATAAGTACAAATGAACACTGCAACCCCTGCAATACAAGCAGCATAGAAACAACCTGTGCCTCAGCACCCCTGCTTTTCTGCTGCTGTAGTCTAGTCATTCTAGGCGAAAATAGCCAAGACTAGCGACCGTACAGTGCAGTGTATAGCATACAAGCATAAATACACATGAACACTTCAGTACATGCAATACAAGCAGCATAGAAAGCCTGTGCCTTAGCACCCTTGCTTTCCTGCTGCTGATGTGTCGCCATCTAAGAGGGCATATAGCCAAAGATAGCGACCTATGCAGTGTAAGCATAAAAATACAAATGGACAACTGCGGTATTTAGTGGGGTCAGCACTTCAGGTGCCGCTTACCGCCCGCCTATAAGCGGGTGTGTGGTCGCCCTAGTCCTGTGCCTGGTTGCCCAGAGTCCGATCTCTCAGCTCGGACTGCAGGAATGGCTGCCGGCGTCTTCTCCAGCTCGTGTGAGTAGGGGCGGGCCGTGGGCGTGCCCCCAAGTCAGAGCGGGAAACCGGCGTCCCACAGTGTCCAGTGAGAGGGCTGGAGCATGTAAATAAGGCTCCAGCCCTCGGCGCTGCTGATTGTACAGCGTCTCTCCCCTACCCTGATTGACAGGGTGGGGGCGGGAACGAAGCGGAGCTAGGCCGCAAAAGCCGGGGACTGGATTTATAAGCGCCGCCGCCGTAAAAGCGCGGTCGGCGCTAAGTCCCCGGCGCACTACAAGTCCCAGCCGCGCCGCCGCTCCCGGAGCGTCCGGCGCGGTAGTTCCCCATACATAAAGTCACTCAGCTAGGCTGCAGTGACTGTAACCCTTTACTGTCCCCGGCGCACTAGCACACCCAGCAAGTCTGGAGTGTGCTGTGCCTGTGTGTACGGGGACACAGAGTACCTGAATGGTGCAGGGCCATGTCCCTGAACGGTACCCAGCTCCGTATCCAGCAGGTTCAATGGGTCTGTGGATGGAGCCCGGCCTCAGGGCTTTGGGGCCGGTAAGATCCCACTTCCTCAGAGCCCCTCAGGGGGATGTGGAAGGAAAACAGCATGTGGGCTCCAGCCTCCGTACCAGCAATAGGTACCTCAACCTTACAACACCATCCAGGGGTGAGAAGGGAGCATGCTGGGGGCCCCATATGGGCCCTCTTTTCTTCCATCCGATATAGTCAGCAGCTACTGCTGACTAAACAGTGGAGCTATGCGTGGATGTCTGACCTCCTTCGCACAAAGCAGAAAACTGGTGAGCCAGTGATCCCACTGGGGGTGTATAGCCAGAAGGGGAGGGGCCTTACACTTTTTAGTGTAATGCTTTGTGTGGCCTCCGGAGGCAGTAGCTATACACCCAATCGTCTGGGTCTCCCAATGGAGCGACGAAGAAATGTAGTTGTCACGTGTCATGTGGTTTCAGGCCATAGAAGATCACAGTGTTTGACTGACTTTCCATTGTTCCTGCTGACAGTATTCATTAGTATAGGTAGCTTTCCTGCTGGATTTTCATCTCTCTCCCCTTTGGACCCAGCATGAGCTCGTCTTCCACCCAGCTGCTGATCATCAGTATTCCCTTGGTGCTTAAATACCCCTTCATTCCTTGGACTGGTGTTGGTGATATTTTCAGTTCCTCCAAGCTCTGGTTGCAACCACGTGGCTTGCACTCATCTGAGTTATCGTTTCTGAAAACTTTGCTGAACTTCTACCTGAGTCATCTGTGGATAAGTAATTCCTGCATTTTCCCCTGTGTGTCCTCCTTGTGTCTTTTATAGTGTTTAGTGGGGTTGATGAAGAGCTCATAGCATCTGTTCCTTATTTAGGGCCCGGCATTAGGGATACCTCGGGTCAGGTATCCTGCTCGGCGCTTCTATAGTGTTTAGTGGGGTTGATGAAGAGCTCATACCATCTATCCCTATTAAGGGCCCAGCATTAGGGATACCTAGGGTCAGGTATCCTGCTCGGCGCATAGGTGCGGAACCTTTCTAGGGTGGTGAGGGACCCCAGAGACCAGCACTAGGGATACCTAGGGTCAGGTATCTGGCTTGGCGCATAGGTGCGGAACCTTTCTAGGGTGGTGAGGGACCTCAGGGATCAGCACTAGGGATACCTAGGGTCAGGTATCCTGCTCGGCGCATAGGTGCGGAACCTTTCCAGAGTAGTGAGGGACCCCAGGGAAAACGGGGTTCCTAGACACGGGGTTTCCCTTCCCTTCCCTTTCGCCGTGTGCTTGGTACTTCCCCATTCCTAGTATGACAGTAGTATGGTTCTTTTGATTCACTATGTCACTTACCTCATGTGCAGGGCATTGCAGAACCTTAGGGATTCATGGTTACGACCACGCATATACTCACAGATAGTTAATTAGTTGCTTGTGATCATAACCATGGATACCTAAGGTCCTGCAATGCCCTGAACATGAGGCAAGCGACATAGTGAACAAGTAGAACTATACTACATTTCTAATTGGAGGTATTTGCTAATATTATTATTCTTACACCTATTACATATTGGGATAGGCTCTTGATTTTGGGATCACCCCTTGATTTTGGGATAGGCTTTTGGATGTGGGAATAACCCTTTAACACCTTAGATGCCATGGTGAACAGTGATAAAGCATCTACAGTGCTGGCCAAAAGTATTGGCACCCCTGCAATTCTGTCAGATAATAGTTTCTTCCTGAAAATGATTGCAATCACAAATTCTATGGTATAATTATCTTCATTTAATTTGTCGTCAATGAAAAAAAAAAAAAATTGTCATAAAGCCAAATTGGATATAATTCCACACCAAACATAAAAAAGGGGGTGGACAAAAGTATTGGCGCGGTTTGAAAAATCCTGTGCTGCTTCTCTAATTTGTGTAATTAACAGCCCCTGTAACTTACCTGTGGCACCTAACAGGTGCTGGCAATGATAAATCACACTTGCAGCCGGTGACATGGATTAAAGTTGACTCAACCTCTGTCCTGTGTCCTTGTGTGCACCACATTGAGCATGGAGAAAAGAAAGAAGACCAAAGAACTGTCTGAGGACCTGAGAATCCAAATTGTGAGGAAGCATGAGCAATCTCAAGGCTACAAGTCCATCTCCAAAGACCTGAAAGTTCCTGTGTCTACGGTGCGCAGTGTCATCAAGAAGTGTAAAGCCCATGGCACTGTGGCTAACCTCCCTAGATGTGGAAGGAAAAGGAAAACTGCCGAGAGATTTCAACGCAAGATTGTGCGGATGGTGGATAAAGAGCCTCGACTAACATCCAAACAAGGTCAAGCTGCCCTGCAGTCTGAGGGTACAACAGTGTCAACCCCTACTATCTGTCAGCATCTGAATGAAAAGGGACCGTATGGTAGGATACCCAGGAAGACCCCACTTCTTACCCTGAGACATAAAAAGACAAAACTGGAGTTTGCCAAAACTTACCTGAGAAAGCCTAAAACGTTTTGGGAGAATGTTCTCTGGTCAGATGAGACGAAAGTAGAGGTTTTTGGGAAAAGCCATCAACATAGAATTTACAGGAAAAAAAAAGAGGCATTCAAAGAAAAGAACACGGTCCCTACAGTCAAACATGGCGGAGGTTCCCTGATGTTTTGGGGTTGCTTTGCTGCCTCTGGCACTGGACTGCTTGACCGTGTGCATGGCATTATGAAGTCTGAAGACTACCAACAAATTTTGCAGCATAATGTAGGGCCCAGTGTGAGAAAGCTGGGTCTCCCTCAGAGGTCATGGGTCTTCCAGCAGGACAATGATCCAAAACACACTTCAAAAAGCACTAGAAAATGGTTTGATAGAAAGCACTGGAGACTACTAAACTGGCCAGCAATGAGTCCAGACCTGAACCCCATAGAAGACCTGTGGAGAGATCTCACATTGGCAGTTTGGAGAAGGCGCCCTTCAAATTTCAGTGACCTGCAGCAGTTTGCCAAAGAAGAATGGTCTAAAATTCCAGCAGAGCATTGTAAGAAACTCATTGATGGTTACCGGAAGCGGTTGTGCGCAGTTATTTTGGCTAAAGGTTGTGCAACCAAGTATTAGGCTGAGGGTGCCAATACTTTTGTCTGGCCCATTTTTTGAGTTTTGTGTGAAATGATCAATGATTTGATTTTTGTTTCATTCTCTTTTGTGTTTTTTCATTGCAAGCAAAATAAATGAAGATAATAACACCAAAGAATTTGTGATTGCAATCATTTTCAGGAAGAAACTGAGTATTCTCTGACAGAATTGCAGGGGTGCCAATACTTTTGGCCAGCACTGTAAGTGGCCAGACATGGAAGAAAACCCTGGAGATCGGAGGATCCTATGGCTTGTGTAGTGACAGCCAGGACCCCGTGAGGGTGCTCCATTTCTATGTATATCTCTGATTTTGTTATTTAGGTCCCATACTGTATGGTTATTTCTGCACTGTATGTCTCATTCCAGCTCTGTCCTGAGGTATTGGTTAATACTTAGATATCAGCCTCCCCAAGAAGTCCCAGCAGAGACCGGTGGTGAGCGACGCTGATGACGGTGCATGCAAATCTCGTGCAGGAATTCTGCATTGTTAAGTCCCCCCCGGACAGAAATTCAGCTAAACTGGTTTTTCATGTCCATGTGCAATGAAGCATCTACTGCTAAAATCACAAATAGTTGTTTTTTTCTTAATGGATTTCCTTCCCATTTCACAGCAAATGTACTCAGCTGCAGGTGGGGTCTCTGTACTATAATTGAGGGGTACATCATTTTAAAAGGGTTTTCCATAATAACAAAGGTGATTTTAATCAATAGATCTTGGAAAAATAATAATTTCCACAATTGGATGTGTGGCGCCCTGGACAAACCAGGGGCCACAGAGAACAACACCCACACACCCCACACTCCCGGTCAGGCACACCGAAGTCAGACACAAACCCTTGTTGCCTTCCTCCAGAGGCTGATGTTTACACCAGGGGGTGGGCCAGGTGGTTGGCCCCGCCCACCGAGGAGTTCACAGTCCTGGAGGCGGGAAGAGTTGTGAGATCAGCTAGGGAAGTGAAAGTGGAAGGAAGGAAAGTGGCAGCTGAGCAGACTAAAGTTGGTCCGGGTGTGTGGCCCGGACGGATCAGCAAGGTTGGCAGACGGTGGTGACCGTCTGCAGGAGTGGCCTATCGGAGTTTACCGTAAGGACCGTGGACGGCGGTGGCCCGGCGGTACCGGACCAATACGCAAAGAGAAGTCAGCACCATCTGGCAGGGGCTTACGGACCCCGGCAAGGCTAGGAGTCGCCGTGAATTTGCCAAATCCGCTAGTGAAGGGGACCTCCTGGGTTTCCCAACGACCAAGTCCCGACAGAAGGCAACAGTCCAACCAAGTGAGGGAGACACTGCCACCGCCAAGGAAACCGTTTCTCAGGGCCAGCGCCTGCGGGCAAAAGGGGCTCCTCCAGCCCATATCCAAGCTGGGGAGCGGGTTACCGGTGGGAACCCATTGGAACCATCTACCGTACACAGGTGCAGGGAAAGGTAGTCACCATCAACCTGCCGGGAGAAACAACACCGCAGCCGTCTGTGGGACCCATCCATCCAGCCGAGTGTTTTACCGAGAACTGTGTCCTCATCATTGGCTGAGTGAGTACCACCGTGCCGTGTGGCACAGCGCTGCCCCCGCGACCCTGCACCTCACCAGGCTCCGCAACCCGCCTGCCATTCATCCCTACCCTATCACCGGGCCCCGGGACAACCAACCCCCTACCCACGGAGGGGAGGATTAACAACAAAGCTGCTCCCTGTCACCGCTCCCGGGATCCCCGTCCAGAGCAGCGGTGGTGTCACCAATATCACCACAACCGTGGGTGGCGTCACGGACAATAATCAAATCCCCACAATCAATCCCCACCCTTTTCACTCACGGGCGAGGAGCGCCGCTCGAGTCCCCGGGATCCGGCCCACCGCTCGAGCCACCACCGAGCAGCAGCAGCAGCGGCCGGACCCGAGCAGTGGGAGAGCGCAGCGTCCCCTCCTCCGCCCGCGACAGATGTGTTTAAAAAAAATGTCCTGTGCTGAGATAATCTTATATATGTGCTCCTGCTGTGTACTGTGTAATGGCCGTGTCTGACTGTAGAGGGACATGGTCTGATCTTACCACAGCTCCTGGGCAGGGGAGGACGCAAAAGAGTTTACAGATAGAGTCATTTATGATCCCGTGCTGTACTATCTATATACTCTTTTGCCTCCTCCCCTGACCAGGAGCTGTGGTATGATCAGACCATGTCCCTGTACGGTCAGACATGGCCATTACACAGCACACGGTAGGTTCATATATATATATATATATATATATATATATATATATAAGATTATCTCAACACAGAAAGTATTCTTTCTTTGAGGTAAAACATTTTTTTAAAAAACAGGCAGAGAAACATTTTACCTCACAGAAAGAGTGAATTATGATCCCGTGCTGTGCTTTCTGTAAGGTAAAATGTTTCTCTGCCTGTTTTATAAAAAAATGTTTTACCTCAAAGAAAGAAAATGTTCCTGTGCGGAGATAATCTTATATATGTGTCCCTGCTATGTGCTGTGTATTGGCCGTGTCTGACCATACAGGAACATGGTTACCACACCTCCTGGGCCGGGGAGGACACAAAAGAGTATACAGCTAGCGTAGCATGGGATCATAGATGACTCTTTCTGTGAGGTAAAACGTTTCCCTGCCTGTTTTTTAAAAAATGTTTTACCACAAAGAAAGAATAATTCCTGTGCTTAGATAATCTTATATATGTGCCACTGTTATGTGCTGTGTAATGACCGTGTCTGCCAAGGACATGGTCTGATCATACCACATCTCGTAGGCCATGGAGGTAAAAAATAGAGTATACAGATATCACAGCACAGGATCACAGTTGATTCTTTCTGTGAGGTAAAACATTTCCCTGTCTTTTTTTTTTTTAAATGTTTTACCTCAGAGAAAGAATAATTTGCAATCCCATGCTGTAACGTCTGTATACTCTTTTGCATCCTCCCCGACCCAGGAGATGTGGTATGATCAGACCATGTGCCTGTATGGTCCGACACGGCCATTACACAGTACACAGCAGGGACACATTTATAAGATTATCTCAGCACAGGAGCATTTTTGTTAAACACATCCAATTGTGGAAATTATTATTATTACAAGATCTATTGATTAAAATAAACTTAAAACCCCTTTAAGTTTGCATAAATTTTACTTGATAGGTGTCAGAGATGAGAAACTCTATTTGCAATACTGTAAACGTGTTACGTCGATGCAACAGCACAGGGAAGAATGACTCAGTGGTAACTTAAACAACAGACATTTATCTGGCTAATACAGTTAGATGTGATGTATTACGGTTTGTACAAAGCAAAGTGCTTATCCCTGTGGCCAGATTATCATGTATTCTCAATATCATGATATTTGTAAATGTTTCCTTGGATTTTTAATTTTTTAGCTAAGGTTTTAGAGCTCCTTTAAAGGGAATCTGTCAACAGATTTTTGCTACATAATATGAGAGCATTATGAGGTAGGGGCAGAGACCCTGATTTCAGTGATGTGTCACTTACTAGACTGTGTGCTGCAGTTTCAATAAAATCAATGTTTTATCAGCAGGAGATTATCACTACAGGACTAGATGTCTTGTACTTCTTTGTCAACTGCTGTGTGTAATCACACCCCCACCACTGATTGGCAGTTTTCTGTATACACTGTATATTGAGAGAAAGCTGCCAATCAGTGGTGTGGGTAGGATTATACACAGCACAGCATTCAGAGCTCTACTAGATCTACAGCAGAGAAAACTGTGATTGTATCAAAATGACAGCATCTCTGGAATCAGGCTCTCAGTGTGATGCTACTCACTGCTTACAGGTAGTACAAATGGTAGACTAGTCAGGAAAGCCAGGGTCTTATAATAGGAGGACACGTATGGACACAGGGAGTACACAGAGGCGTAGTCAGGTCACGATACGAGGGTCAGAATTCCAGGAAAGCACGTAGTGGATTCAGGGAGAAAACTGAGACGTGGTCAGGTAGCGGTCCGAGGTCAAAAGCCAGGAGGTCACGACAGGAACAGGGAGCGGGCAGAGAGGAGTCAAGCAACAGTCCGGGGTCAAAAGCCAGGAGGTCACGACAGGAACAGGGAGAGGGCAGAGAGGAGTCAAACAACAGTCCGGGGTCAGGAATCAAAGATCAGAACACATGCAGAAACACAGGCCAACAGCACAACAACTGAACCAGAATGTACGACTGGCAAAGTTCAGAGAGAGCATGCTCAGTAAAGAAGCAGAGAAATTACCAGAAAGATGGAACACCTGAATAATCAGCACCTCCCAGAACCTGCACTGTTAATCAACCTGCCAGCTCAGTAGCCCAGGAAAACACAGCAGAGCATCTCCTGTGTGCAAGATGCACAGAGGAAATGTGACACTCAGCCTCTACATCTAGCTACTCTCAGATTACATAGCAAAAACCTGTTGATAGAATCTCTTTAAAAACCTTGATATGGAATTAATGTGAAGATGTCTATAATCTGGGCTCATCTGTTGACATTATTGGTCAAATCCAGCCTTTTTTTAACATGGCGAATGAAGTAACACTACCACTAGACTGTCAACAACAGCGCCAAAGAGTGCACAAATAGCACCGCCACATAGAGCTTAATATGTCTCATACACTGCTCTATAATACAGTCGCATAGGACCTGTGGTCCCTCAACTTTACAAAACATAAGAAAAAAACATATTCATGGAACTATGTGGCGAAACCTCTTGTATCGGTATGAGGGTTGCTGACCTAAAATTTATGAGTGAGGCCAAATATGACTTTTTGTATGGAACCTCCTTTCCAGCGAAACTGAAAATGTAAGACATCCTGGCATTGGATTGCTTATAGACAAGTTTGTCATAGTAGAATATATGCAAAATTAGGAGTGTCAGCGGCAAAGAAAAAAAAATAAGAGTGTAAGGTGGTTAGTATCTGAAAGGACTGTCATGGCGGCATTGGGCTCTGTTCACATTGCAGATTCTGACATTCCACCCGATGGTCACCCTGGTGTCTGGAATCAACATAGGCAGGCTCAGGCATCGACCTGCTGTGTGCTAATTTCATAGGCAGGCTAGCAAGAGTTAATCTCTGCTGGTGTGACGCCCTGGATTAGCCAGGGGGTCACAGATAGGCCCTTACACTACACCTGTCCCCCAAAAAGGTACCATCAGTCACCCAAAATCCCTGAGTCACCCCCATCTGTGCCAGATGTCCACACCCGGGGGCGGAGTCAGGTGGTTGGCCACGCCCACCGAAGAGGATTGATGGTCAGGGGCGGGGAAAACCAGACAGTTAGAGGACAGTGACAGTAGGAGTCGAGGTTAGGGAGAGGAAAGGAGAGGAGGTAGAGGTGCTGAGCTAAGGAAGGAGAAGTCTGTCAGGGCCTAGGTTGGAGCCTAGGGACCCTGTGGCCAGGAGACAGGCGGTGGTGGCCGTCTTCAGGAGGCCGGGAGTAGAACCGGCGGAACCGTCAAGGCAACAGGGCAGGGTAGCAGCCCGCCGGTACCAAATCGGGGAGTCAAACCGAAACCAGAGCACCAGGAAAGGGTACTCAGACCCCGTACAAGGCCCAGAAGCAACTGGACCGAGTCAAATTAACTGATTGCGGTCTTGACTATAGGTCCATTCCCACCCCAAGTCCCGAGAGAAGGCAACAGCCCACCGAGGGGGATAGGAAGCCACCGCCCAGGCACCAAGATCCCACAGGCCAGCGCCTGCGGGAAAAAGGGCTCCTCCGGCATCTACAAGTCGGGGAGCGGACTACCGGTGTTCAGGCATAGTAGTCACAGTTTACAGAGGTGCAGGAGAAAGACGGACACCATCATCCCGAGTAGGGGGAACAACGCAGCCGGCTGCGGGCACCGACCACGATCCCATTTTTGGTTTACCAGTGACTCCAGTGTGTTTCCTCAGAGTGAGTACACCAGTGCCCTCAGGCACCGCGCCGCGCTATGC
This sequence comes from Anomaloglossus baeobatrachus, assembly GCF_048569485.1. Taxonomy (NCBI): domain Eukaryota; kingdom Metazoa; phylum Chordata; class Amphibia; order Anura; family Aromobatidae; genus Anomaloglossus; species Anomaloglossus baeobatrachus. The sequence goes on along the minus strand of NC_134359.1, from coordinate 284,459,856 downwards.
CGCCCTGCCCTGCACCCCTCTGGCAGCTTCATCACCCCAGCGGGCCCTGGGACCCACACCCCCCTACCTACGGAGGGGGTTCAACACCTAGCTGTGCCACGACACCGCACCCGGGAGCCCCCACCATCACCAGCAGCGGTGGTGCCCATAATCAGCACAACCCGTGGGTGGCGTCACGAACAATCTCCATCACAGCCCCGGCCGCGCACCCACCCGATCACCCAAAACCACCACTTCACAGAGCGACGTGACCCCCGGTTCAGAGGTGCTCGAGCCACCGACACACACTCGAGCGGCTCGGCAGCAGCAGCCGAGCGCGAGGCGGTACACTGGTATGCTTGCTCCTTTAATCACATGGTGTGGGGAGACCTATCACATCTGCTTACCTCCTATTTATGCTGGTAGAATCCTTCTACCCATGTCAGCTACAGTTTATTCTATGTTGGTCTAGTGAAAGTTGTGTTTAAGTTGTGCTTATTGCTTGGTGCACTTGTGGAGTTTACCCCTGTTGTTTTTTACTTCCTTCCTGCTTTTGTTTTTACTCCTGAATCTCTTATTGTCTTTAACTTTATTTGTGTGCTGTGTGACAGAGTTTTAGTTTTCCCTTGCCTGTCAATATTTGTGACTTTCATTACACTCCTGTCCCATCCATCCCTGGGAAGGAGGGTTAGGGTGAAACAGATCAGAACTGGTCAAGAGCAGGGCTAGGAAGGAGACTCAGGCATCTCCACCATAAGGAGTATCCCTGAGAATAGGGATAGCAAGGGGACAGCTTAGGAGCCCCGGTTCCCCGCTATCCCAAAGTCACCATGACAGATACACAAGCCTTGGATTTATAGACATCTTGGTGCTAGTTAATGTCATCTAAATGTACCTTTACAGAACATTCAGACAGTGGAAAAGAGACTAACACATAACTGCAGGATCTGACTACATAACTGTTGTTCGTAGTCTGTTGCCATAGAGACACATAAGTGGGCATAGGAGCTGCAAACATCAAATGTATCTTAATTTCTGGAGGGAGCATCTTTGGAATGAAGGGGTACAGAAGAAAATGAAAACCTGCAATTGGAGGAGGGAAAGGTTCACTTTACAAGACTAATACCAAGGTAATTGGGCAACAAGGTCCTGGCCCCTCTATTTGGGTAGTGAGGGGTGTGCTGCTTTGAACCAACGTTTGTTTTGCGCAATGTACGGTCGTTTATAATTCGTATTGTGTTTACTCCTTCCTTGTTCCCGGATTGAATTCTCCGGCGGTCCTGACTGCAGCCATAATTGCTTTATAGTAAATCACTAATACCATGCCACAACTAAAGTTATTGTATCATGGTGAACAAAACCACCACCACAGGATGCAGACAAACCTCTCAACAAGATGGACACTTCACAGGTGCAAAGTAAATTGCACATTAGTGACGTGCATAGGGCGCTGTTCACACTCGTATGCGCATGGTGTCCAGCCAGCAACCTATTATCACGCCCTTACTATTAGGTTAGGCGGGTTACCCGGACACTACTCACTGCAGCACGCAAGGGACAGAGACTCCACTACGCACGGCCTGTATTAAGAGGCCCGGCTGCACCCCGTACCAGGTCACCATTAACCCGAGTCAGGACGTCACTTTGCTTCCACCTTCACCTCTCGCCTGTCTCACAGTCTCTCTCTCTCTCCACAGTCTGCCCCTCCCACCTTGTCAACTAGTGGACTGGATTGGCTCCACCTCTAGGCGGCCATCCATTGGTCCCACCCTAGCCCTGTACCATTGGGAGATTTGTTGGGGAAAAACTGGGATTACCTGTTTTTTTTGTTGGTACCGGCACTGGGGTTCTGGGTCCCTAAGAGGGTAGGCCCTCCCTTGTGGGGAGGCAGAACCTTGTAACACGCTGATGACTTCAGGGGCGCTACATTGCTAATGTGACGCCCTGGACTAGCCAGTTAGTCACAGGTAGGCCCTTGCACAAACACCCGTCCCCTAAAAAGGGTAACAGCAGCCACCCTTAAAACCCTAGTCACCTCCCTCAGGATTTGATGTCCACACCAGGGGGCGGAGCCAGGCGGTTGACCACACCCACCGAGGAGTTCACAGGTCCTGAGGTAGGAAAAACCAGTTAGTCTAAGTCGGAGTTCAGAGTGTGAGGAGTGGAGGAGTAAAGTTCAAGTGCAGAGGCAGACCTGTGCCAAGGTCTGCCGCAGTCTAACTCCGGGTGTCACCTCTGGCTAGGAGGCAGACGGTGGCCTCAGCCTGCAGGAGCCGGCTCGGTGGAACCGTAAGGGACCGGGACAGGGTAGTGGCCCGCCAGAACCGAACCGGGGAACCGACCGGAAGCCGGAGCACAAGTAGGGGTACTCAGACCCTGAAACGCGGTCCCGAAACTACCGGACCCCGTTAATTAACTGATTGAGGTCTGGACTATAGGTCCTTTCCTACCCAAGTCCCGAAAGAAGACAATAGCCCACCGAGAGGGGTAAACGCCACCGCCCAGGCTTAGAGATTCCACGGGCCAGCGTCTGCGGGCAAACGGGCTCTACCAACACACAATGCCGGGGAGCGGGACTCCTGTAGCTGAAGCACAGGTGTCCAAACACTAAGGAGGTGCAGGAGAAAGGCGGAGACCACCAACCCGACTGGGGGACCAGACGCAGCCGGCTGCGGGCACCGACCACCATCTTTTTGGTTTACCAGAGACTCTGTTCATCTTTTAATAGTGAGTACCACTGTGCCCTCAGGCCACGCATCGCCCCGCACCGCCAAGCACTGACACATCACACCCAAACGGGTCCCGGGGCCATCACCCCTGCCCACGGAGGGGTTAACACCAAAGCTGCACAACATCTCCCCCGGGTTGCTTAGGAAACAGCAGCGGTGGTGCCTACATTCACCACAACTCGTGGGTGGCGTCACGCACTCTACCCCTAAACCCCTTCAAAGCGCCAGCCCCTTGCAGAGCGACGTGACCCCCGGTCCGGAGGCGCTCGAGCCACCGACACATGAGCCCGGATCCGAGCGGCTCGGCTGCAGCCGAGTGCGGGGCGGTACACTATTGTCCCTTTAAGAGTAGCAGAGGAGGGTCCTCCATTTTTTTTTTATCTCAATAGACCTATGATAAAAAAACAAACTTAGCCCATAGTTTTCATGAATAGTGTCCTCCTGTTTTGAGTAAACTGCTTCTAGGCAGACCTATGTGTCTCCATGGTAACAGACTACAAAAGAACCCTGAGTAGTCTGATTCTATAGTCATCATGTTTCCTTCTGTCTGTTCCATACTTCTTAGGGGGGGGGGTGAATAATTTTATAACAAGGTAAATTTACCTCTACCGATTATAACGGTGAAGGGGGAACTGCTGTGTTCACAAATGATTCTCCTAAATTGTGATCTACCACCTTAAAGGGGCTGGACAACTGAGCTACTGTATATGAATCACAATTACTAGTCACCGTGATCGTAATTCAGGAGGGAGGTGGTCCTGTCAATGTAGACATTGAAGAGTAAGGGGTCCACATGCTGGCCATACACAGGGGTCCTCCTATTCTCTGTGCCATGGTTTATGATAAGAGTCAATAAAATCTAACGCCTAAAATTTTCATCATCCTTTATTAAAACATATAACAAAATTACAACATAAATGAAAAAATAATAAGTAATAAAAAACTGCAAAAAATATAGTAATAATAATAACAACAATATAATAGATTGATTACTGAGGCCTTTTGAAGGCCTAGGACAATGGTCTCCAACCGATAACTTCCTTGTTTTGCAGCAGGGTGGAAACCACTGCCAAAGGCATTACAAAGCTAAGCAATCTCAGTGGATCCAGATCTCCAAACGATCCCCGAAATTCACTGATCTGGTGGTCACCCAACATCTTGTAACCATGATTGCATCTATACATGATTCTGACACATTGACTACTTAAAGTGGAACCATCATTGTAATTTTAGGTAGAGAAAATTCTACTACATCTATAGCCTTACCGCTACGTATATTTGCTCCCTTTATAGGACAATTTGCCTAAATAGGAATTGACGGATAATTGGGATCATACTGTCAGTATGACAGATGAAAAGGACTTCCAGCATCCACGTTTTCCCCTTCATGGCCTAAGGCTCGGCCCCGTTGACTTGTGTAGGCCCCAAACTCATTAACGACCTCCGCACTTTGTTCTTGGTGACCGTGCTGCACTTCTGTATGATCTCCTCTGGTTTGGGTCTTCTGGGGATTTTGGGCAGGCCATGCACTGATGTGGTCGTGGACAGGGAGAAATCGGAGGTGCTCAGGGAAGAGTCCCCACTATTGGAGGAGCCACGTCTACCATTGCTTTCTGACACACTGTCTATATCCGAGTCCCGGTCAGATCTGGCTTCAGACCCGAGCGATGTGTCCCCAAACGACCGCGACCTTCCTCTATCACTTTGTCTCTGGTCGTCTATCGATGGTCGGGAGGATAGAAAAGAATACGCGTCTCCAAACCACCCTGCATCATCCAGATTGGGTGTGGAACCATAGCGCTCTCTGCCGAGGATATGCTGGAACTTCTCACATGGGTTGAGGTATGGTTTTAGGTAGAGGGACGGAATAAAGCCGGTTCTTCTGTTGTATCTGTGGTAAAAAATTGACATTTATAAATTGAACAAATCTAGAAATTCTCCTTGAAACAGCGCCACATTTGTGCATAGGTGGTGTCTGGTATTGCCACTTGACCTCACCGTAGTGACTGGGACAGATGTTCACTATGGTCATGTTTTGACCATGGAATCCCAAGAAGAGTTACTTTTGGCAGATCAGCACTCACGCTAGAAGTGGACCTCTCACATCAGTTCGGCAGGGTATTGTTTACATTTACAGTCCCGACACTGTCACAGGCTACTCCGGTGTAAGACTATATCACCATACCGGCGCTGCTCCGTGCACCGGTAGTGAGTGCCCTGTGATATAAGAAGATGTTCTCCTATAGACAATTAAACCTTACCCCTTTAACAACACTTGACATATTTATATACATATCACAGGTTGGGTTTTGGCTGATGCAGTGGCTCAGGAGCTGAACCCACTTGGTACGGAGCAAGTGCCAGATGTGTTATACAGCCAGCACCTACTTCTAACAGCCAAGATTGGATCGAGCTGCGATCACTTTTGTTTATTCGTTAAGAATGGGTCAGCCGTATTTAAGTAGCTATGAATGTACTCATTCAATACTGAAGACATCTTCGTACTCCCATGAAGCCCAGCCTATGGCTGAGCTTCAGAGAAAAACATAAATTTTCCTATATCATGCAATATTGAAGTGTTACATTATATATTACAAGCGAGGTTCAAATCCCCCAGGAGAACTGAAAACAAATTAAAAAGTCGTTATTAATAATAATGAAAATGAAAAAATATCCTAATCCAAAATCAAAAAAATTTAATAAAGCCTATTGGGTATGGGTATCACCTGCATCTGTAAAAGTCCAACCTATCAAAATATAAAATTAAACAACCCCTACCGTAAACAACATAAAGAACAAAACTAAAACTTCCCACAAAAAAATGCATAAAAATAGATCAAAATGTCATATGTAACCCAAATTCCTCTGTATGACTGAAATGTTACTGAGCATGTGCGACCACCACTCCTATAGGCAGTGAATGGAGCAGTGGTTGCACATGCTCAGTAGTGCCCTAGTCAGACTGGGGACTTTGGGGCTGCTCTTGTGATTGTGATCGGTGGTTAGACCTCCAGCTTCAGCTATTGGATATACAGTATGTTGTGTATTGGATAACCCCCCTTAATCCTTCCCACCGCCTCTGTTGACTACATCTATGGTGCAAAAGATCCTCTTTCATCTCCATTACAACATGAAACAAACAATGAAGTCAAACACCCACAAATGCACTAGAAAATCTCACCTGATGAGCCACCAGCCAGAATCGGATCTTCTCAAGACTTCCACCACGACTCCGATCCCCACGGAAAGTTCATCAATGTTCTGAGCCTCATAGCTTTTTATCACCACGCACAAGGCCCCTGATCAAAAATGGAGAGTCAATGTCTTTTTCAGTAAATACATAAAATCTTATGTTATTTTTTTTTTTATTGACATTATAGTGGTCAGAAATTCTTTGTTCTGACACCAAATTCCTTTTAAAATTTAATACATAACATTCGCAATACCTGCAGTCACCACTAGAGGGAGCTGACTGCATAGAGTTTATACATAGAACGCAATAATCATAAAGTATGCAGTGTGCTCCCCCTAGTGGTGGCTATTGAGATGACATGAGACTAATAATAAAGTATGCAGTGTGCTCCCTCTAGTGGTGGCTGTTGAGATGACATGAGACTAATAATAAAGTATGCAGTGTGCTCCCCCTAGTGGTGGCTGTTGAGATGACATGAGACTAATAATAAAGTATGCAGTGTGCTCCCCCTAGTGGTGGCTATTGAGATGACATGAGACTAATAATAAAGTATGCAGTGTGCTCCCCCTAGTGGTGGCTGTTGAGATGACATGAGGCTAATAATAAAGTATGCAGTGTGCTCCCTCTAGTGGTGGCTGTTGAGATGACATGAGACTAATAATAAAGTATGCAGTGTGCTCCCCCTAGTGGTGGCTGTTGAGATGACATGAGACTAATAATAAAATATGCAGTGTGCTCCCTCTAGTGGTGGCTGTTGAGATGACATGAGACTAATAATAAAGTATGCAGTGTGCTCCCCCTAGTGGTGGCTGTTGAGATGACATGAGACTAATAATAAAGTATGCAGTGTGCTCCCTCTAGTGGTGGCTGTTGAGATGACATGAGACTAATAATAAAGTATGCAGTGTGCTCCCTCTAGTGGTGGCTGTTGAGATGACATGAGACTAATAAAGTATGCAGTGTGCTCTCTCTAGTGGTGGCTGTTGAGATGACATGAGACTAATAATAAAGTATGCAGTGTGCTCCCTCTAGTGGTGGCTATTGAGATGACATGAGACTAATAATAAAGTATGCAGTGTGCTCCCTCTAGTGGTGGCTGTTGAGATGACATGAGACTAATAATAAAGTATGCAGTGTGCTCCCTCTAGTGGTGGCTGTTGAGATGACATGAGACTAATAATAAAGTATGCAGTGTGCTCCCCCTAGTGGTGGCTGTTGAGATGACATGAGACTAATAATAAAGTATGCAGTGTGCTCCCCCTAGTGGTGGCTATTGAGATGACATGAGACTAATAATAAAGTATGCAGTGTGCTCCCCCTAGTGGTGGCTGTTGAGATGACATGAGGCTAATAATAAAGTATGCAGTGTGCTCCCTCTAGTGGTGGCTGTTGAGATGACATGAGACTAATAATAAAGTATGCAGTGTGCTCCCCCTAGTGGTGGCTGTTGAGATGACATGAGACTAATAATAAAATATGCAGTGTGCTCCCTCTAGTGGTGGCTGTTGAGATGACATGAGACTAATAATAAAGTATGCAGTGTGCTCCCCCTAGTGGTGGCTGTTGAGATGACATGAGACTAATAATAAAGTATGCAGTGTGCTCCCTCTAGTGGTGGCTGTTGAGATGACATGAGACTAATAATAAAGTATGCAGTGTGCTCCCTCTAGTGGTGGCTGTTGAGATGACATGAGACTAATAAAGTATGCAGTGTGCTCTCTCTAGTGGTGGCTGTTGAGATGACATGAGACTAATAATAAAGTATGCAGTGTGCTCCCTCTAGTGGTGGCTATTGAGATGACATGAGACTAATAATAAAGTATGCAGTGTGCTCCCTCTAGTGGTGGCTGTTGAGATGACATGAGACTAATAATAAAGTATGCAGTGTGCTCCCCCTAGTGGTGGCTGTTGAGATGACATGAGACTAATAATAAAGTATGCAGTGTGCTCCCTCTAGTGGTGGCTGTTGAGATGACATGAGACTAATAATAAAGTATGCAGTGTGCTCCCTCTAGTGGTGGCTGTTGAGATGACATGAGACTAATAAAGTATGCAGTGTGCTCTCTCTAGTGGTGGCTGTTGAGATGACATGAGGCTAATAATAAAGTATGCAGTGTGCTCCCCCTAGTGGTGGCTATTGAGATGACATGAGGCTAATAATAAAGTATGCAGTGTGCTCCCCCTAGTGGTGGCTATTGAGATGACATGAGGCTAATAATAAAGTATGCAGTGTGCTCCTCCTAGTGGTGGCTATTGAGATGACATGAGGCTAATAATAAAGTATGCAGTGTGCTCCCCCTAGTGGTGGCTATTGAGATGACATGAGGCTAATAATAAAGTATAACTACCCACAAATACCACATTATATCATCATCCAGACAACATCATATACTGTAATCACTCTGTGACTCCCCTAGAGAAACCACTAAGATGTCTTTGTCTTAAAACTTCATTTTATTACAATATCATTAAAATCAATAACAATATGTGTTTGGCAAAAAAAGGGCAGTGAAAATCACAAGTGTGAATCCCTCCTAACAGAGAAGGGGTGATTGCGGGCACACCAAGACATCAGTACAGGGTAATTAGTAATAGCAACACATCCCTGCACCGCTATACCATCAATCACACAGTCCGTTTTATCAGAATAAAGACAGAGTACTAAATATATTTCACAGGCTATGGATTACTGGCACAGCGGTATCAGGCACAGATTATCATGGTCCATTTACTTAGTTCAGTGCAGTATATTTAAGATGGAAAGTACAATACACACATCAATAGCGTGGGTTTTTTTTAAAAACTTAAAGTGGACTACAATAATCAATTTAATTTATCTATTCCAACCACATTGGGGTTAACGCCAGCAAAAGTTCACCTCAAAAACCACCCATATGGCACTGTATTATCAGCGGTTTTTTCCCCCAAGGCAAACCCAGCCTCTACCACATAAAAAATCAATGAGACCTCATGAAATTCAATCCAACACTGTACAGACCTGACTGATGTACCAAGGACGCCCGCAGCCGCCTCGACGCGTTTCACTAGCTGCTTCTTCTGGAGGCAGGTGTACTTACATAATGTCCGGAGGTCCTTTTATACCCGTGTCTAATGGATATCTGGGACAGGTGATGTGAAGCGAACACATGTTTCCTTTTCGGCGCGGACGCCACCATGACGCCAGGATACCGGAAATGACCCAGCGCTTTGTTCCGGTTGCGGCGCGGAACTGTCAGTCACAGAGACCATGGCAACATAATGCCACGGTCGCCGCGCATGCGCAGTCCGCCGCCGCTTTACCGTACTAGGGCGCTGGGAATCCCGTGTCAGGTTTGGCCGCGCTCAACATGTGTCACGCTACACTGATAGAATACAGCCTGTATAGCGATATAACCTCTAATAAGTCACACCACATGCTGTGAAACAATAACCAGCAAGATATAACATGGGTGACGCTGGAAAATCTTATGGCACACTATCAATATAAATTCTAATGATTTCTACTAGAATTCAACACCCCTTAGGGATTAACCCCACAATACCTAGTGTTCTATAACAAACACGGGGTGTTTTAACCATAATAGAAATAGTGAAAAGAGGCCAATCAGCATCCTCAATGCATTAATTCAGATCCCATAGGTGTTAATACATACCAAATATGGACACAAATAACCTATCCATATATATCTCACAGGATTATTATGCCCAACATAACAACATGTTTAGCTGGACAACCATATCCATGTTCGTTCACAGAGATAGACTAAACATAAATAAATAGTATATAGTCCATATTGGCCAGTGTATAGAAGATGCTGATTATTGTCTTCCAAAGCTGTTTCCAAATATCCTTGATATCCATTTCCCATATGCACGGGTTGCTGGTAGACTCATCCACTTGGCTCCAGACATCATAGATCGTCATAATCAGCACCTCTCTTCCTCCACAGTAATATCAAAGATATATGGTCTAAAACTCAATAGAGAGAAGAGGGGTGAAATTAGTACACCTATCAGAAACATTTATTAGTCCCCTACCAATACAATATAACAATCATCATTATTGAGAAAACTAATAAAAATATTAAAACTAAAATGCAAGTCTCTCCTGACCAGGAACCGGCACCAGACCTATAGGAACGCGTTAAAACCAAAACTTTCATTTAAGCCATCCGGAGATACCGTGCCCAGTCGGTATATCCATCGGCTTTCAAGCCGAGCCAGGGATTTTCCTATATCCCCGCCACGCCTATCCACTCTAATTTGGTCAATGGCTTTCACCAAAAATAGCCTGGAATCAGAGTTATGGAACTCTTTAAAGTGGCGGGGGATAGTTTTCAATTTTCCGTTGTCCAAGGCCTCCTTAGAGTTCTTAATGTCTCGGACATGTTCACCAACCCGGGTCTTGAGTTCCCGGGTGGTCATGCCGATGTATAATAAGTTACATGGGCATGAGGCCTGATAAACAACTGCTTTAGAGTTACAACTCAGGTATAACCTGATGTCGTACTCCCTATCTTCCCTAGCGCCCTTGAAAGTCCTGGCTTTACGCATGTTTGCACATGCCTTACACAATCCACACGGGAAGAAGCCCACTGTTCCTGTTTTCATCTGTCTATTATCCCTTGCCCCATAATGGCTACGTACCAAATGATCCTTAATATTTCTGGCTCTGCGTGCAGTCATGAGAGGGTATGTTGACAGATTTCTACCCAAAATTGGATCAGTTTTTAAAATGTTCCAATGCTTCTTGAGAATCCCGCCTATATCCCTCCAGCGATTGTTATAGGTGGTAATCAATCGCACCTCATTTCCCTTGCATGGTTTTAATTCAAGGTTATTGGGATAAAGAAGGGACTCCCTGGTACACAATCTTGCTCGATCAAAGCCACGTCTTACCATCCTCTTACTATACCCTCGACATATAAATCTTTCAGATAAATCATAATTGGATGAGGTATATCGATGACATCTGGTTCCTGTGGGAGGGGCCCCCCAAGGAGTTGACTGGATTTATAGACAGACTAAACCAAAATGAAAGTAACATCTTTCTTACACATAAATATGGCCATGAAATAGACTTTTTGGACATAAAGATTAGAGTTACTGATCGGGGAATATTGGAAACCGAAATATACCGTAAACCCACAGCTACGAATGCCCTGTTACACGCGAAATCCTCTCATACCCCGGCAACTATTAGGGGCATCCCGGTGGCGCAGTTCTTGAGGACTAGGAGAATTTGCTCCACTGAGAGGGCCTTTTCTGAACAAGCTAATGATTTATCTGAAAGATTTATATGTCGAGGGTATAGTAAGAGGATGGTAAGACGTGGCTTTGATCGAGCAAGATTGTGTACCAGGGAGTCCCTTCTTTATCCCAATAACCTTGAATTAAAACCATGCAAGGGAAATGAGGTGCGATTGATTACCACCTATAACAATCGCTGGAGGGATATAGGCGGGATTCTCAAGAAGCATTGGAACATTTTAAAAACTGATCCAATTTTGGGTAGAAATCTGTCAACATACCCTCTCATGACTGCACGCAGAGCCAGAAATATTAAGGATCATTTGGTACGTAGCCATTATGGGGCAAGGGATAATAGACAGATGAAAACAGGAACAGTGGGCTTCTTCCCGTGTGGATTGTGTAAGGCATGTGCAAACATGCGTAAAGCCAGGACTTTCAAGGGCGCTAGGGAAGATAGGGAGTACGACATCAGGTTATACCTGAGTTGTAACTCTAAAGCAGTTGTTTATCAGGCCTCATGCCCATGTAACTTATTATACATCGGCATGACCACCCGGGAACTCAAGACCCGGGTTGGTGAACATGTCCGAGACATTAAGAACTCTAAGGAGGCCTTGGACAACGGAAAATTGAAAACTATCCCCCGCCACTTTAAAGAGTTCCATAACTCTGATTCCAGGCTATTTTTGGTGAAAGCCATTGACCAAATTAGAGTGGATAGGCGTGGCGGGGATATAGGAAAATCCCTGGCTCGGCTTGAAAGCCGATGGATATACCGACTGGGCACGGTATCTCCGGATGGCTTAAATGAAAGTTTTGGTTTTAACGCGTTCCTATAGGTCTGGTGCCGGTTCCTGGTCAGGAGAGACTTGCATTTTAGTTTTAATATTTTTATTAGTTTTCTCAATAATGATGATTGTTATATTGTATTGGTAGGGGACTAATAAATGTTTCTGATAGGTGTACTAATTTCACCCCTCTTCTCTCTATTGAGTTTTAGACCATATATCTTTGATATTACTGTGGAGGAAGAGAGGTGCTGATTATGACGATCTATGATGTCTGGAGCCAAGTGGATGAGTCTACCAGCAACCCGTGCATATGGGAAATGGATATCAAGGATATTTGGAAACAGCTTTGGAAGACAATAATCAGCATCTTCTATACACTGGCCAATATGGACTATATACTATTTATTTATGTTTAGTCTATCTCTGTGAACGAACATGGATATGGTTGTCCAGCTAAACATGTTGTTATGTTGGGCATAATAATCCTGTGAGATATATATGGATAGGTTATTTGTGTCCATATTTGGTATGTATTAACACCTATGGGATCTGAATTAATGCATTGAGGATGCTGATTGGCCTCTTTTCACTATTTCTATTATGGTTAAAACACCCCGTGTTTGTTATAGAACACTAGGTATTGTGGGGTTAATCCCTAAGGGGTGTTGAATTCTAGTAGAAATCATTAGAATTTATATTGATAGTGTGCCATAAGATTTTCCAGCGTCACCCATGTTATATCTTGCTGGTTATTGTTTCACAGCATGTGGTGTGACTTATTAGAGGTTATATCGCTATACAGGCTGTATTCTATCAGTGTAGCGTGACACATGTTGAGCGCGGCCAAACCTGACACGGGATTCCCAGCGCCCTAGTACGGTAAAGCGGCGGCGGACTGCGCATGCGCGGCGACCGTGGCATTATGTTGCCATGGTCTCTGTGACTGACAGTTCCGCGCCGCAACCGGAACAAAGCGCTGGGTCATTTCCGGTATCCTGGCGTCATGGTGGCGTCCGCGCCGAAAAGGAAACATGTGTTCGCTTCACATCACCTGTCCCAGATATCCATTAGACACGGGTATAAAAGGACCTCCGGACATTATGTAAGTACACCTGCCTCCAGAAGAAGCAGCTAGTGAAACGCGTCGAGGCGGCTGCGGGCGTCCTTGGTACATCAGTCAGGTCTGTACAGTGTTGGATTGAATTTCATGAGGTCTCATTGATTTTTTATGTGGTAGAGGCTGGGTTTGCCTTGGGGGAAAAAACCGCTGATAATACAGTGCCATATGGGTGGTTTTTGAGGTGAACTTTTGCTGGCGTTAACCCCAATGTGGTTGGAATAGATAAATTAAATTGATTATTGTAGTCCACTTTAAGTTTTTAAAAAAAAACCACGCTATTGATGTGTGTATTGTACTTTCCATCTTAAATATACTGCACTGAACTAAGTAAATGGACCATGATAATCTGTGCCTGATACCGCTGTGCCAGTAATCCATAGCCTGTGAAATATATTTAGTACTCTGTCTTTATTCTGATAAAACGGACTGTGTGATTGATGGTATAGCGGTGCAGGGATGTGTTGCTATTACTAATTACCCTGTACTGATGTCTTGGTGTGCCCGCAATCACCCCTTCCCTGTTAGGAGGGATTCACACTTGTGATTTTCACTGCCCTTTTTTTGCCAAACACATATTGTTATTGATTTTAATGATATTGTAATAAAATGAAGTTTTAAGACAAAGACATCTTAGTGGTTTCTCTAGGGGAGTCACAGAGTGATTAATAATAAAGTATGCAGTGTGCTCCCCGTAGTGGTGGCTGTTGAGATGACATGAGGCTAATAATAAAGTATGCAGTGTGCTCCCCCTAGTGGTGGCTATTGAGATGACATGAGGCTAATAATAAAGTATGCAGTGTGCTCCTCCTAGTGGTGGCTGTTGAGATGACATGAGACTAATAATAAAGTATGCAGTGTGCTCCTCCTAGTGGTGGCTGTTGAGATGACATGAGACTAATAATAAAGTATGCAGTGTGCTCCCTCTAGTGGTGGATATTGAGATGACATGAGACTAATAATAAAGTATGCAGTGTGCTCCCTCTAGTGGTGGATATTGAGATGACATGAGACTAATAATAAAGTATGCAGTGTGCTCCCCCTAGTGGTGGATATTGAGATGACATGAGACTAATAATAAAGTATGCAGTGTGCTCCTCCTAGTGGTGGATATTGAGATGACATGAGACTAATAATAAAGTATGCAGTGTGCTCCCTCTAGTGGTGGATATCGAGATGACATGAGACTAATAATAAAGTATGCAGTGTGCTCCTCCTAGTGGTGGATATTGAGATGACATGAGACTAATAATAAAGTATGCAGTGTGCTCCTCCTAGTGGTGGCTGTTGAGATGACATGAGACTAATAATAAAGTATGCAGTGTGCTCCCCCTAGTGGTGGATATTGAGATGACATGAGACTAATAATAAAGTATGCAGTGTGCTCCCCCTAGTGGTGGATATTGAGATGACATGAGACTAATAATAAAGTATGCAGTGTGCTCCTCCTAGTGGTGGCTGTTGAGATGACATGAGACTAATAATAAAGTATGCAGTGTGCTCCTCCTAGTGGTGGCTGTTGAGATGACATGAGACTAATAATAAAGTATGCAGTGTGCTCCCTCTAGTGGTGGCTATTGAGATGACATGAGACTAATAATAAAGTATGCAGTGTGCTCCCTCTAGTGGTGGCTATTGAGATGACATGAGACTAATAATAAAGTATGCAGTGTGCTCCTCCTAGTGGTGGCTGTTGAGATGACATGAGACTAATAATAAAGTATGCAGTGTGCTCCCTCTAGTGGTGGATATTGAGATGACATGAGACTAATAATAAAGTATGCAGTGTGCTCCCCCTAGTGGTGGATATTGAGATGACATGAGACTAATAATAAAGTATGCAGTGTGCTCCCTCTAGTGGTGGCTGTTGAGATAACATGAGACTAATAATAAAGTATGCAGTGTGCTCCCCCTAGTGGTGGATATTGAGATGACATGAGACTAATAATAAAGTATGCAGTGTGCTCCCTCTAGTGGTGGCTGTTGAGATAACATGAGACTAATAATAAAGTATGCAGTGTGCTCCCCCTAGCGGTGGCTGTTGAGATGACATGAGGCTAATAATAAAGTATGCAGTGTGCTCCCTCTAGTGGTGGATATTGAGATGACATGAGGCTAATAATAAAGTATGCAGTGTGCTCCCCCTAGTGGTGGCTGTTGAGATGACATGAGGCTAATAATAAAGTATGCAGTGTGCTCCTCCTAGAGGTGGCTGTTGAGATGACATGAGACTAATAATAAAGTATGCAGTGTGCTCCCCCTAGTGGTGGCTATTGAGATGACATGAGACTAATAATAAAGTATGCAGTGTGCTCCTCCTAGTGGTGGCTGTTGAGATGACATGAGACTAATAATAAAGTATGCAGTGTGCTCCCCCTAGTGGTGGCTGTTGAGATGACATGAGGCTAATAGTAAAGTATGCAGTGTGCTCCCCCTAGTGGTGGCTATTGAGATGACATGAGGCTAATAGTAAAGTATGCAGTGTGCTCCCTCTAGTGGTGGATATTGAGATGACATGAGACTAATAATAAAGTATGCAGTGTGCTCCCCCTAGTGGTGGCTATTGAGATGACATGAGACTAATAATAAAGTATGCAGTGTGCTCCCCCTAGTGGTGGATATTGAGATGACATGAGACTAATAATAAAGTATGCAGTGTGCTCCCCCTCGTGGTGGATATTGAGATGACATGAGACTAATAATAAAGTAGGCAGTGTGCTCCCCTAGTGGTGGCTATTGAGATGACATAAAGAGACTATCTCCCATTGGAATACAGGCAAATAGGATTGATAATTTTTGAGCCTGAACTTTTGAGTTGTCAGAATATTATAAGGACTGAACACATGAGCGTAAGATTCCTCGTACCTTCTCCTTGGCATTCTTCGGCAATGTCATATTCTTCTGTTTTGCTATGATCCTGCAGATAAGGTGCTGGAAACCAGGCTAATTGTCGGTCTTCGTTCTCCACCAACCACCATCCTGCGGTACAAGGGATAATTTACATAGCTGCAGTTCACCTCCATGACCACTAGGGGGACCTTTGTGTCCACACAATCACAAAACTTGTCTTAAAGGGGCGGTATGAGATCGCTCCTGCCCATAGATTGCGTCTGGTGTTCAACTGAAACTGAGCTGCAATACCAGTCATAGCCTGTGGACAAGAGGGGCGCCATTTCAGAAAAAAAACCCTATCAATTGCTCACGTACCAGTTTTCTCCTTAAGCAGAACATCAAGGAATTCACATCGGTTCACTCTGAATGGCCGGTCCCTCAGATCCACCGTCTCGTAGTCGGCCATACACATGTATTTGGCACGTATGAGAGGAGCGGAGACATCGGGGGTGTGACATGAGACTATCCGAGTCTCCTCCTTCTTCTCAGATGGCATTATGACGAGGCTGAAAGAGAAGATGTAATGCTAAGACTCAGTCCAAGATGCTGGATCCCGCCATACAGACCCCCGGCTTATTAGAGAAGGATCTTCGGGGGTTTATTAACCTCTTAAAGGGATGTTCCTTTTTGAGACAGTTATGGCAAACCAACCCGTTGAAGGATGCAATTATTTTGGGCTTAGTTTGTTTTCTTTTTGTTTTTTTTTTTCTTTTTTTGCAGCCATAACTTTTCAATTTTCCTTGCTCTATAATTGATTATTATGCTGTATTTTTTAATTGCACCATTTTGAGGTATAAATAATGAGAAAAAAATTTGCAATTTTTTATTGATAGAGCCATGCAAGGGAATATTTTTTATGTGAAAATAACAATACATTGCTACTACTTTGTTTTTTTTTATTATTTTTTTACCTTTTATTTATATTTTTTGGGAGGTAGGATGAAAACAAAAACAGCAATTTTAGCATTGGGACCTATTTAATATTATTTTTTTACTTTTTATTTCGTTTTTTGGGGAGGCAGGATGAACAAAAAAACAGCAATTTTAGCATTGGGAGTTTTCTTTCTTTTTTTTACTTTTTATTTAGTTTTTTGGGGGGGGGCAGGATGAACACAAAACAGTAATTTTAGATTTGGGAGGTTTTTTTTTTTAATTACTTTTTATTTAGTTTTTGGGGGAGGCAGGATGAACACAAAACAGCAATGTTAGCATTGGGAGCTTTTTTTAAAAAATGTTTACTTTTTATTTAGTTTTTTTGGAGGAGGGAAGGATTAACACAACAGCAATTTTAGCATTGGGAGTTTTTTTTAAAAAATGTTTACTTTTTATTTAGTTTTTGGGGAGGCAGGATGACCACAAAACAGCAATTTTATCATTGAGGCTTTATTTTTTTTATTTTTTTTTTACATTTTATTCAGTTTTTTTGGGAGGCAGGGTGAACACAAAACAGCAATTTTATCATTGGGAGTTTTCTTTTATTTTTTTTTACTTTTTATTTAGTTTTTTGGGGGGGAGGCAGGATGAACACAAAACAGTAATTTTAGATTTGGGAGGGGTTTTTTTAATTACTTTTTATTTAGTTTTTGGGGGAGGCAGGATGAACACAAAACAGCAATGTTAGCATTGGGGCTTTTTTATTTTTTTTTACTTTTTATTTCGTTTTTGGGGAGGCAGGATGAACACAAAACAGTAATTTTAGCATTGGGAGCTTTTTTAAAAAAATGTTTTACATTTTATTTAGTTTTTTGGGGGAGGAAGGATTAACACAATACAGCAATTTTAGCATTGGGAGTTTTTTTTTACTTTTTGGGGAGGCAGGATGAGCACAAAACAGCAATTTGAGCATTGAGGCTTTATTTTTATTCTTTTTTTTTACATTTTAGTCTGTTTTTTGGGGAGGCGGGGTGAACACAAAACAGCAATTTTAGCATTGGGAGCTTTTTTTTTTATTTTTCTTACTTTTTATTTAGTTTTTTGGGGAGGAGATTGGATGAACACAAAACAGCAATTTTAGCATTACGACTTTTTTATTTAGTTTTTTGGGCGAGGCAGGATGAGCCCAAAACAGAAATTTTAGCATTGGGAGCTTTTTTTATTTATTTATTTTTTTTATTATTTTTTTTAGCCACCACTAGAGGTCTTACTTGACAGCTTATATTAAAAACTACAATATTGTTCGCGCTCAGAGGCACCCTTTAAGGCCAGGATTCTGTCTAACTGTTTAGATGCCGTGGTCGGAACTGATTGCGGCATTTAAGGGATTAAATGGTGGGAATTTAATTTATCTC
Organism: Anomaloglossus baeobatrachus; assembly: GCF_048569485.1. Classification (NCBI taxonomy): domain Eukaryota; kingdom Metazoa; phylum Chordata; class Amphibia; order Anura; family Aromobatidae; genus Anomaloglossus; species Anomaloglossus baeobatrachus. Next base: position 284,441,614 of record NC_134359.1, on the reverse strand, counting down.
CAGTTTCGGCCACATCTTATAATAATGGGATTATGACCTGAACATTATACATTAAATTTGGGCAGACGGTCACCTGTCTTCAGGAAATGACGGCTTCAGGTCGCAGTGTCGTAGCGTGTAAAACTGAACCACAATATCGCTCTGTGAAATCTTGGCGTCCAGCTTCAGCAAAGAATGTGAATAGGCCTCCAGGAGCCTTAGTCTTTCTAAGAACCTCTTGGACTTGTTCCTTTTGGTCACAGTCTTGGGAGCATCTGAAAAAAAACATTAAAAAAAACAAATCTACAATGAGATTCTCTTTTTAGGAGTATGCTGCCACCTACTGGTAACAATTGATTATGACAAGTTCTTCAAAATAGTCGTAATTTTAAAGTTCCATTTGATATTAAAATTCCAATTTTTGACTTTGTTGTTTTTTTTAACTAGTATGTGATTGTTTTGTAAAAATGGAAATCCCCTTGAAGCTTACGAAGATGTATTGCACATAGATTATACACACTATATGACATATGTTTTTGGAATTTCACCTTTATTTTGTTCTAGGAACTATTTTTAGTATTTTGTGACTATTTTTAGTTAGGTTTTTATTTATGTGTGTCATTTCCGTCATCTCTAACTTTGTCATGGAGGTGTAAATTACGCAATCCTTGTCTAAGTAATAGGGTGTATGACAGCTATGCGGACTGTGCTCGGTCGCCCTTCACCGGTGCATGCAAAAAATCAGAAGAGTACGGGTTGTGTATCTGAAAGTAACATCTGGTTCCTGCACTTCTGACAACTTGATCCCCAAGATTCACTGCCAGCCACTAGGTGGCGCTCTTCTGCCTCACTTGCTTGTTGTCAAGTGTAATCCACCAATACCCATCAACGTACAAGAAATATATGTTTAAATCATTCCTACACAAAGCTCCGAATCCCATCCACTGTCCTAAAGTCGCATGATAAATTTTGGCTTCAAGCAGTCACCACTAGGGGGAGCTCACTGCAGTGGATATACACTACAGTATGCAGCAAACTCCTGAGCTCCCTCTAGTGGCGACTGCGAGCAGCTATAATTTTCTTACTGAATTCCACTTAATTTATTAAATAATGTATCACCTTTCAGTTTGGGCAGCGTTCTTTCTGTCTTATTTAAGGCTCCAGCTTCCAATGGGAATTTCTTCTTAAGATCTCTCTAAATGCAGAAGACAAAATGTTTTATCAATCAGTAGGGGTATGCCTTTACCTCTTAATTTTAAAGTGATTTTCCATCCTTAAACACTTATTTTATCCAAATATTTTTATTATTATAATAATATAATATATTATATAATATAAATTAATATTAATACTATAAATATAATTATTATTATAATTATCCAAATTATTCAATATTCTGTACTGATTAATTCTATAATATATCTTTAAAGTGATAGAGTTCCATTTTTCTGATACAGAGCTCCAAATCCACTGCATAGACATAAGGTGGAATGATAAAATTCCATCTGACTGCAGCCACCACTAGAGGGAGCACATGAGATACTGTTTATTATTTATTATGATTTTAGCTCCCTCTAGTGGTGACTGCAGACAGAGTGAATTCTAACATGAAGCTATGGAGTATTAGTTGCTATACTGATGTAAAGTGAATGTAGAATTTAAAGGGGTTGTCCAGGACTAGGGTACTACTAATGGCCTATCCTTAAAGGTGCTTTACACGCTGCGACATCGCTAGCGATCTC